>NW_021940535.1:10150727-10392342 GCF_001715985.3 Manacus vitellinus | reverse complement strand
CGCCTCTCGCCTCTTTGGCGAGTCGTAAAAAACAGGAAAATACGAATTGCACAAGGATTTTTTCGCGGCTTGCAGAGCCTGTGAAGGCACGTCTGTGGCGGCCTCTGCTCGGCGTGCACGGGCTTGCACAGCGAAATGTTTTACAGACTTTTTGCGTGTACCGTCTTGCACTGCAAAAATCTGTTTAATATACCGGGGGGGGGGGAATTCGCACCTCCCTCCACATGAAACAAGGACCGTACATACTAACGTGGCTATCGAAAACATCCGTTGCTAGTAAAAGATGGATATTATTCTCCTCCCTCTCCACCCCCCCCCGCAGTATAAATTTGCTTTGGCACGAGCTAATGTTGGGGGTTGAATCTTTAGTTTGCTTCGTGCAGCTTCTCGCCCCGTCAGACTCCAGTTCCCGCGGCTCTTGCAGCGGGGAGATGTGCAGTTCACAGAGGGGCTACCTTTATACCTGTTTTTTTTCCACTGATAATCCTGTTTTAAAGAGGCTCCGAGTTTCTCCTTAGAAAGTTGCGTTTAAAGATTTGTTTTTTCCCCGTTGATTTGTTCAGTCACATGTAGTGTTAGACTAAAGGAACCTCTTTCACAGGGCTACTTGATTTTCGCATAAACTCCTTTCTCTTGATCTTGGAGCTTTTTAAAACAGGGGGTTTCTCCTGAGCTGGGGGTTTTGTGGGGGAGTAGTGTAAGACTTGCTGCACACAAAAGACACCCCAGCCCTCATAGGTGGAACTGGCATGGGTAGCAGGGGGCCACAATCCAGTGGGGCAAGTGTAGGGGAGGGGTCCCAAGAATGTAGTTTAGCTGTCGCTACTAATATGGCACTGGGAAGGCAACAGTGATAAAAAATCCTGTTTTCCTCCCCACTCCTCCTGCTGCTGTGTGGCACTTAGTAATCAAACAGCCTCCCTCTGCAGTGGGTAACCTCTGGTCCCCACTAGTAAAAAATGAAACACCATCTGGTCAACCCTGAAATCAGAGGATCCAGAAATGCAGCTTTCCTTGTCGTGCTGTTTTCTCTTAGGACAGTTGCCCATTTTGACAGTGCTGGCCAGAAAAAGGGCAAGAATGAGGGCAACTGTCCGCAAGAGCTGGCAAAGAAAATCCTGCCAGATCAGGGCCAGTGGCCTGTGAATGCTCATCACCTTCCTGGGGAGTTACTTGGTGCAGCTATGAGCCGAAGGACCTGGCCATTTGATTCCAATTTAAGATAAGAGCCAGAGAAAGTATTCCTGGTGATTGTTTTGAGCAAAAAAAAAAAAAAAAGAGAAAAGGATGTGGGGGGAAGAGTTAATTTCTTTGTCCACCTTCCTTTCTCGACTGCCTTCCTCTACAACCTTGGGAAAATCTGCTCTGCCTTACCCTCTGTAAAATGGGAATAGTAATACTGACAGACCCCTCCTTTTAGATCCCTGGATCAAAGGTACTATATAAGTTCAAAGTGCTGTTTCTATAGGGCATTATTGCCAAATTCACTATAAGCGATTCCATTGGGTACTTGATAACAACAGTAGAATCAGTCAAACGCCCTTGATGCATTGCATGGTCCCAGATACCTTTCAGAGCCTCTTTGTGTGCCATCCCACCCCCTGAGGTCTGCAGGGATGGGGCTTTTGGAGCCTGGATTTTGCAGGAGCAGGAGGGGTACAGTCCGTGTCTTTGCTTCTGGCCCCTGAACTATGGACCGCTTTTCTTTTTGACCTGACGAGGACAACTGGAACTAGCCCTTTTAAAAACAGGTTTAAAACATACAACTTGTGTATATATATATATATAAGTTTATTAAGGCCTTTAGTACCAATGCTAAGCTCTTGTTGATTTTTGGCTGCTTTACTTCTGCATGGATTGTTGTAATTTTAATCTGTATTTGTTTCACTGCAAAGTGGTTAGAATACTTTTGGACCTAGACACATTGCTAATAGAAATTTGGCTTATATTAGCTTTGCAATTTTTAACTATTAGGTAGCTAAACAATTTCTAAAATTGCACCTAAAAAAACTCCCCAAAACTCTCTTCCAGAAAAACAAGTATCTTAATAGCCGAAGTGTTGCAATTACGATTAACTATAACTTGTCACAGTGCTCTTTCAATTATAAACATGTTTCTAAAATACATTTTGTGTTTCTAATTTTTCTAAAATATGGTATGTCAAGTTCCACTATCTAAACAAGAAGAGTAAATGTTATATTGGATATTACAGTGTGAGGCTTCATGAGTAAATTCACAAATAGTCTGATTATTCTTGCCTTTTTACTTTTTTTTCCTTCCTCTTCAAGAAGCACTGAATGTGTATATGCAGCTTCAGAAGTTTCCTCCGAGCTCTTTTATACTTTAATAGGTTTGTTTTGGTGGCAGTTTGCTAGAAGAATATGCTGCAGACATATTTTTTTTTTTTCAAAAGGTCAAGCAGTCTCCTAACATATCCATTGTATACCATTGCAGTAAGAAATCTTCAGTGCAAAGGAGAACTTCATGGTTAAATTTTAAAAGATAATTATTTAAATCTTTTTGTTAGTCTTTTTGGGTTTTTTTACATCCTTAGCACTGCTTTTGGAGAGCCAACTTTTAGCACGGTACAAAGCAGGAAGCCCATTAATTAAAAATAGCAAACAACTAAAGGTAAACTTAGTTGGTCACCTTTCCTTCTGAAATCCTGGCATTTAACTATGTTTGTAAGAAACATACTAACGAATGAGTAGCCATGGCACTAATATGAGGACAAAGCAAAATTACCAATTACAGAAATATCTAGGGCTCTAGGCCTGAATCTTTGATTTCCCATATGGATCCTAAAAATGTATGCATAATTGGCTTCTAACCGTGCATGCTCTAGGAACATACTCAAGAATCAACTACAGATATTTTTTTCAGACACTGACTAAATATATATTCACTTGTCAGCAAAAAAATACATCATTCTGATCCTCTTAAACAGAAAGAAAAAAAGAAAAGAAATCTTCCAGCGAAGTGAAGTTGTAGTGTAACAAAAAAGTCACACATTTTCACTTTCATACGGGAGCGAAGGGGAAAAGAAAGGAGATGCTTGCAATATTTAAGCACTCTTTGAGACATGGGACTAATCCATGTAACTTCTGCCTCATACTTGAGACCTACATTTTATTAATACACATCAAAATCTTTACTGTGTTAAAGCAAATAACTGTGCCATTCAGGCTCACTTTCAGTGAAAAAATATTTGTTCTTTATGGACAAAGAATAATAGAATTAGTCAAAATCAAAATAATGGTGAGATTTCACTTTTTTCCAAAATTATGAAAAAAACCGATATGAGTGTGTATCTGGGTTATTTTGAAGGAAATAAAGAGCCTGCAAATTAGTTATAAATTAGTACAGAAGATACCGACCAAAAAAATCATGTTAACTGGTACAAATGGCATAAATTGGAGTAGTCTTATAAACGTTGCTGCAAGCATCGGAAATAGAATTGTCATTGGCCACCAATTTGATTTAAAAAAAAAGTTATTCTTTCCCTCTGTGTTCCTGTTTTGGATAAATGCAGTATGCCTTAATTTTTCCCTTTTTAATTCAGTACACATGAATTCCTATGAGTTCCTACAACAGTTTAACTTTATTTATCAAGTATGTTTCAGAAACTAAAAAAAAAAGGCTTCAGCTGATTTGGCAGCTGAGGCATTACTCATCAGGATATCTGATTACTGGCGTATTAAGCAATGGAACAGACTAAACATGAAGCATTGCACCTCCCAGTACATATAGTTTAATTACTATTAGCCAAACAAATATGGAGATGGCTTTATATTCAAAGTTTAATGCATGGCCGTGTAAGCAAAGATCTGCAATACTGATCAAAATGTTGTCATTATCATGTCTATGACAGCACTTAAGTTTTCCTTTAAAATTTCTGTGTGCCTGTCCCTTAATGGTTATGGGTCTCGCTTTCCTCATTTAAAACAATTGCAATGGCTGTGTTCAGGCACCCTGGCAGAAAAGCTGGCCAGAAACACGGAGAAAAACAATAACAGTTGCAGAGGTGTGACACCTACCTCCTTCTTCCCTAATCAAACTACGTCCACATGAAACCCCTGATTTCCCAGAGTTGTAACCCTTTAATTGTCAATACTCTAAATATATAGCTGTACTCATATAGAAAGCTGTCTTTAAAAAGGTAGTTTATATATAATTTCCCCTTTTTCTTTCAATAGCTTTAGGCCAGATTTCCTTATTCTGAGTAATTGATTCTAACATATAATCTTAAAACAGAAGATAGTAAATTATTAAGACCTAATTTTTATGTTCAGACCACTCTTTCTTAATTACCGTGCAGTCTGAAAATAAGAGGGTATCAGAATAGGAGTTTCATTTGAACAAATCTCTGAACAGGCTGTGCGTGGACTAGGGCTTCAGAATTTCTCTATGCCACAGAAATATTCTCTCTTCCCTTTCTAGCTGAAACCCCCGAGCAGCTGTAAACACCTCATGCTGTCTAGAGGCTTGGCTCCCCTAACGCAGCCTGGTCATCTTAAGAATCCAGTGGTCAAATGAATTTCAGTGACCAGTAATCAAAATTTTCCTAAAAGCTTGCAGCATAGAGGTTGTTGTAGTTGGAGCATTTCTGCAGTTAAGGCAAGAAAACACTGTATTTCCTAACGTCTTGGTTCTCGATTTCTCACCCGCATGAGATACGGGTAACACCATACTCCAGGCGTATTTACGGACACCATTGAAGAAAGGGTAGGAGCAATGGAGACAACAGCTAGAAACTCCAACGCCACAACGTGATTACAGTATGTTTTCCTTTCCTTGTTCTTTCAACTCACAGTAAATTTCATTCCAGCTCTTAGAAATCATCATTCTTTCTCCCTTTTTATTTCAAAATGGTCGCATATTTTTCATTCACGAAAAGGTTAAAGGCGTTTCCCCATCGCAGGAGGGATTATCTTACCAGAGGATTCTGGGACTGCAGATGTATACTGCGGCAAAATCCTAAATTCATCGCAAAAAAAAAATCATTTCCAGAACCCAGCTGCTAAAAATAATAGAATTATAGTAAATCATTGATAAGATTAAAACATAAAGCCATTTTTATGTTCCAAAGTGCTCTAAAACATGAGTCTTTTCTCTTAATTCATTTCTTAAATAATGCAAATTTTAAAGTAGCTTTTCTATCCCAAGCACGCAGCGCCATGAAATCGATAATTTTTGATCTTTTGGTTAGTAGGCAACATGGTGAGCTATTGCAGTGACTGCAGGCAGCAGACATGTTCTTGTCAGCTAAAAATTTTCATATTGTTTTTGAGTCCATGGAGATTTGCGGATGGGATACAGCCAGTTACAGCTTCAGCTTACGCTTTGCTGGGGGGACGTAAACTACACTGTTTTAGATGCATGTATAGATATAGATATATGTTTTAAAAACAAGAAGCATTACTGGATTTTAAACAAAAAATTATGTAAAAAGAATGGCTGGTGTGATTATAATCGCATCATGCAGGGTCCACGGTTTCCATTTAGTGAAATTTCGCAGAGGGCAACTTCTTAAGAACATCCCTGCTGTGCAGAGTGAAAAGCATGAACAAACCAAAGACAGAATTCATCTGTGTTTATATTTTACAGACAATGAAAAACCTACTCTTTGTATGCCTTTTTTTCCACCTTATTATTTCACGAAAACTGCAGCATTTTCCCCGCCCCCACCCGAACACTCACCACCCCAGCACTGCGGTGTTCGGTCTTTCTTTCTTTCTTTCTTTTTTTCCATCTCTTCTTCTTTTTTGCTTTCACAAATTCTGCACGCGCCATCTTTGTCTATTGTTACTCTTTTCTAATTTCTCTTGCCCATTCTCTTTCAAATCAGCTAATAAACAGAGGGCTAAATGCCTGATCAATGCTTATGTGTTGTATTCTCCCCATCTTTTTTCTTTCTGAGTAATAAAATTTAACAAAACCCCCAAAACAACACCCCACGCCCCAAAATTTCTGTATTACCATAACCTGTTGTATACAGTGGTGATAAAAAACATTATTAACATAATAGCAACAGCTGCAGCCTAAATAGGAGCTATGAGATAATAAATGTGCTACAACAAATTAATTTGCTGCAGGTGCTTGTGCTCTGAACTGCGTAACCCAAGCCATTTCAAGTCTGAATACAATTATTATTCCCCCCACATGCTAAAACAAAGTGCAGAGTGAAATGTCCTGTTATTATAAATATCTTGTCCTGTCCCTCGAACATTTTTACCATCAGCAAAGAGTGGAAGAGAGGATTTTAAAACCTTAATAGAAAACTGTGGCATTTAAAAATATTTAACAAGGCTTCAAGTCATGTCCAGGCTTGAAGAGATAATGTCTGTTTAGACATTAATTTGCACCTATTGTCTCTTAACCAGAGCTCTATAGGTAAGGACACAGCGAGGTATTACATACATGCAATTGGCAAGGCAGGGGCTGTAAACATCTCATTAGTAACAGATGCATATTTGTATGTGTTGGCTCTTCCATTTACTTCATTGCAGAGGAAAAAAAAAATCTCTTTGCAATTTGGCTTGTATAATGAGCAGGGAACTAAGCAGGGGTTTTTACTGTTTTTTCTTCTGGTAAATACAGTGTTGATGGAAGCCAGTTACTAGTTACCTTACAGGCATGTACCAGTAGCATGTTGCAGCATTCTTCAGACTACAAAGATGGGAAGTTAGGTGAAGCCAAGTGGTCTCTTTTCATTTGGACACCGTGTGTAAAAATTAACCGTGTGGTTTTTTTCTTTATCTTTTTTTCCTCCCCCTTTTTTTTTACTGCTCACGGACCTAATTGTCTGAAACCTGGTGAAAAGGCAAAATTAAGGGCTCAGCTGTGCTGATTTTACTAGCTTTTTCGTTGCCACAGCATACACGCTGCTTTTTTTCTGTTTTCTTTGCAAATGTAATTAGAGAACTTGTGTGTTTTAAAAGATTGATTATTCTCACAGAGTAACCTTGAAATGTTCTTTCTACAGTCATGAAAAAAAGTATTGTGTGTATCCTAAGAGAACTAATCAAACTAATGCCTCACACAGGACACTTATGCTCTGTGTTTTGGCGTAGCATTGTAGTGATCAGAGAAGCTCCACGAAACACTTGTGCTGAAGCAGGGCAGACACGGTGCTGTCTGGGAGGGTGGTGAAGATAGAGAGTCACAGTGAAACCCCACCAATTGTGCAACCCTCCATGGTGGTGAGGAGCGCTTGCTCACATGAGTCGGCCTGCGGAGGTCAATTGGATTACTCATGAGTAAGTGTGACGTTACACAACTCGTCCCTAAGCTAGAATTTGCATGTCTCAAACCCCTTTTACCCAAGGAAGAAAACATATAATCAGATAAGCAGAGATGTATATACTGCACTAGTGAAAATGGTTTTGGTTTTAAGGCTGCTTTTGTGTCAAACTCTTGTTTTGTTTTCTGCGGCTTCTTCATGTCTGCTCCAGAGGATTGATTTTTAAGTTAGTAGCTGGGCTTAGCTTCAGCTTCCATCTGTGTCCATAGCTATTTTCTCAGAGTAACAACTGGGATATGAATTCCTAAAATTGAGACATTCATCTCCATAATGGTTCATGGTAATGTGTCTCCCAGTCATCATCCAAGTGAGTAAACAGAATAGCATTTCTGCGTATGAAGCATAGGGTGAAAATGTGCTTTCGCAAAATTCTGTACAGGTATTTCCACAGCCCAGTCAGTGTTTCCTTTCTCCTAAAGTAAAGCTGGTGCTACAAATGAGTGGTGCTTTAGGCTCTGTCCCTCAGATTCTTGGTATCTTGCTTGTGAGAGGCAACGTGTTACTCATGTTCTCAAAGGATGTCTGTCTAACTACATCACGCTGCTGCAGGTATCCAAGCACTTCCTGGCTGAGGTTATCAGGACCACATCTCACAGGAAAATACAAATCAAAACTGGAGAACTAAAGCAGGACTGAGAGGCAGGTTTTCAGGTTATTTAGGCACCTGGTGGAGTACTCTGTACTGTCCCTTGCTCCCGCTAGCTGGTGCTTTTGCAAATTTGCTGTCTGCCAAGTAAAAGACTTGCTTGGCATTCATCAGGAAAACGTGGAGAAACTATGGTTGACCTAGGCCTAACCAGCAGAAATATATGTGTTGGAGAACAGTGACTTTGCACAACAAAACATTACATGGTGGGAGTCATGGGTGGCTTTGTTAAGAAAGCATATGCAAATACTTTTGAAGATATTATACCACCTGATTAATTTAATGGAGGGGGGAGAGTAGGTACAACATGCCGCCTGTTTTCTATTATAAAACACTCCTCCTTCAGCAAAGAACGAAAACAAAGAGGAGATTTGATAGCTGACTCTGGAGAATAGCAGGTAGTTAAGTGCAAGACAACCCGTACAATGCAGGTAGTGTGACTGGCAACTTCGTATTGCTGTATAAATGACTGTATCAAAGTAGAGGCTATTTTTTGTTCATGGGCTAATGTGGCTCACAATTAAGCTTTATTGTGAATGTTGAATGTGGGCCTAGTCCTCTCTGGTGCTGAGCACCCAATCCAGAAAGCATTTGTTGAAAGTTAAGGCAGGGTGGTGGGCCTTCCTTCATTAAAAATTAGCAAACAAACAAACTCCAAGCTGAGGGGTTGTGTTAATGCTTTATTGTATCTGGTAATATCTGCCCTTATGCATAATTATAAATTGATTTGCTTCACCTCAGTTTCTGCAACCTGTTCTTACTCAGATTCTATTTCTGCAAGCATATTCTTTAGCACTAGAAATGTGAACACAAATGCGTGAGTCTGAAGCCCCTTCCTGGGCTGTGATCATCCAGAGATTCACCTGTTCATTGTTTGGGTTTTTACAATAATGTTTTGTTATTTTTTGTGTCAATATTTGCTGTCAAACTGGCTCTGCCTTTTTCCTTACACCCACCTTTCTCCCTGTGCGCTGCCAGCGAAGTGTGGTTTGACTGAAACCATTCCAAGAGATATTGCCATTTACAGCAGCGTCACTGGCTATAGTTTGTCAGGCAACATCCAGAGGGCTGGAGGGGAGACAGTATGTGGGCATACTGCTACGTGTGCCTGGGGGTCCCTGCAGCCCACCCCAGCTAGCCCACTCACCAGGCTGGAGAGGGCTGTGCCACATCTCAGGGCACAGGCGCTGTATGGCTGCAGGTTTTTGAGCCCTTCTGCAGGGCTGGACAAATCAGGCTCTCTTCCTTTACATCAGGTTACCTCCAGCACAGAGGGATGGCTTGAAAAGTGTCTTTGGGTGAAGGTTTTAGCTCTGGGCACCAAAGCTTCTAGAAGCAGGAGTGGGAAAAGGGCTCTGCCAACTTTGCCAACAGATTTATATATCCCTGTGTAGGTGCCTGGCGCACCTGGTGTGAAATATTGTGGGGCAGAGACAAAGCTACTATGATTTCTGGGAAGTCCTAAGTGACAAGGCTGGGTTGACAGCTATTTCCTCCTCATAAGCTTCTTCCTTTGCCTTCCCAGTCTTGCTCTGTTTGCCATTGCCTTTCTCAACTGTGATGTTCTTGCTCCCATTTAGAAGCCACACAACTTCTCAAATTATAATTTTTTTTAAGCTAGTTAATGCCACTGCACAGTGGAGCCACTCTGCCATATAAAAAATATGGGGAGGCTTTCTGATGTGGTGCATGGTACTAAGGGACTCGAATATGGCTGAGCTTGTGCTGTGGCAGGAAGAAGGAGCTGATCAGGAGGTCTGTTGTGGGAGGAATCTGCAGTGTGAATGGGAAAACCTCAACAGGAGAAGGGGGACCTCAGCTGCCGGCACATCTCCTTTGAAGATCTCCACAACCATGTTGCTAGTAAACTCTCTCTTAGCAAAACATCCTGCCCCCCAAAAAAGGAAAGTGGAGCACAGATTGCCAAAGGATTTTTGTAGTCATCCCCTCACCCTGTGAGTCTCCCATCCTGCCACTGTCACCGTGGAAGGTCCTGTAAAAGGGCAACAGTCCCTTTTAAGGCTCTGCTGTAGCTGGAGGGGGTAGGGGCACATTCCCTGTTTATGTAACTCATGCTTGTTGAATTTAGGATCCAAAGCATTTTGCTGGTACTAGAAATAGCCAGCACCCAAGTTTTTATTTGCTTTCAAACCCATTTGTCTCTAATATATTGTCACACCGAATTTCACCCATGTACATTGTTTTGTAAACTCTTAGGCTGCGTTGTTCAGTGAGTGACTGCACAAGTTACATGGTCAAAGACAGGAGAGGAGATGATGTTCTAAACAGGTGAAAATAAGTGAAAAAGAGTAAAAATAATGATTTTTTTGTCAAAATAATAGAGGCCTGAGCAAGAAAAAAGAAGAAAAGTTTTTGGCATGGGCACAGATAAATATGAGTTTCACGTTTTTGCAAAGTACAGATGATCTGAATCTATTCATTATTTGAAATTCATATCTGGTCCTGTGCAAGAAGTGTAAAAACTGATACTGACTTTTAGGAATGTCCCTCAAGACCTTTATACACCTACATTCTGTTGCTTTTCCTTTCATCCTCTTGTCAGTCAATACTTAACCCTTTTGGATTCTGACCTTTTGGTACTGTGAGGGCTCAGTATGGAGCTGATCAGATAGTTAAAAGGATGTTCTTGCATATTTTCACAAATCAAAGCACCACACTTGGTTTACTGTGATTTGTGGGTTATATTATTGCAAATACAGAGGAGTTTGTTCACTGAGGCACTAAGTCTCTCAAAATCTTCCCTAATTTGTTTCACAAACCTCTATTTATTTTAAAATTCATACCATATATTTATTATTTTTTTATTCTTTCTTAAATATTGAATCAGATGTTTGAAAAGCACTCCATACCAAATCAGCAAGCATAGAAGTTTCCATGTGATTTTTACAGTCATTGAGCCCCCCTAAATAGACCAAGCAGTCTGAAAAAGATTACAAGGCTGGTGAGTAAGTACTGATATAATTTTTAAAAATCCTCTGACCCGAATGGTGGTAAATGTGTAAAATAACTAATAAACAAAAAATATTCAACCATCTCTTCCCATTTAAAACATATCTAAGTATGTACCAACCTCAGGCTCATAGTAATATCCTTGACTGTCACCTAGTTTCAGGAGTATAAGGAAATTGTTATGGAAAAGGTAACGATAATACGTCTTGTCGGAACTGAGAAACAAAATGAAGCAGCTGTACATCAGAGAGAAAATCTGAACCAAGAGACTGATAATGAGTGTGGCAAGTATTTTTTCTTGCTTATGGCTGGAAAAGCCAGTGAAGTCTCTGTTTGAAGACAAAGCACATAGTAATGTGATCATAAAAATCTTCTAATGGGGACTATGTGATGTTCGGTAAATGTATTCCTTTCAATACATCTAAATGTATTCCTTTCAATACATCTACACACAGTCTTTCAAGGTTGCCTCAAACAGTACTGGGGATATGATAGTATCAGTGTAGCTAGATGTGGGCACAGCTGAGCCTCCTGTTTTGTTATTATTGCTATTATTTGTGCTATTATTATTTAATATGTATATTGCAGCAGCTTCTCAGAAGCTCAGACAAAAAACGTCACCCCATTTTTTTAAGGCAGCTACAGACATTGCCAAGGCACTGTCTGTGCTCTCTCTGTAAAGCCTGAAATTGATGGAAACGAGTAACATTTAGAGGGTGGGGAGACGAGTACCATAATTATAGGTGGGGCTGCTAATATTACCTGTTATTAAGGGCTTGCCTGACACTTCCCATTTTAAGACCTGCTTTTGGTGGTTTGTAGCTGCTTAGTAAACTTTAACCGTTTGTGTTTCACTAGACTTCCATCCTTGGCTGCCAGTGCTGCTCAGTCTTTATTAACAGGCTGATTTATTTCATTTAGGCTTGGGGGATGGCAGGGTTGGGGCTGACAGAGGGAGAAGCAGCTCTGGAAAAGTGCAAAGAAATTTTGTTATCGCGCCTTATCTGAAATAAGGACTCCATTATTATAATGCCACTTTGTTTCCTTCTATTCCCCCAGCTGTCTGTTTGCATCCATCTCTGAGCTCTTGTCTTAGATTTGTCTTTCTGTTCTGCATTTGTACAATGCCTTACTCAGCCGAGCGCTGGCTCATGACTAGTGCACCTATAAACTACAGCAGTCCCCAAAAATACCCTGGTTTAGCACAGGACAAATTCTATTGGGAGGCAAAGAAATATTCCCTGTCCAGAAATCCTTCACGGTCTCTTCCTTATTGATTGTGACTCCTGAATTACTTACCTTTCCCCTTATACTCAGAGTGCTGCAAATCTTTCGTATTCGAATATGAGCACTTTTCTTGTCAACAAGAGCTCCTTTTAGTAAATGTTGTTTCTAAAAATAAGGAGGCAGTTTTTTAGGCTCTGTGTAAACAGAGACGTGGTGCTGTTTGGGGGATCGAACTGAGCGAAAGCTTATTCCTTTTGCCTGTGTTTTTGGAAGCGACACAGAGGAAGGGAATGAGCCACTGAGTTCATGTTTCCACTGGAAGTACAAAACAGAGGGCCAAGATTCATTAAGATTGTTATACTAAGTCAGTATGACCTTTCCCTTTGTATTTTGCTTCCTTCAATTGACTTGAAATTGGACTAAGCAGTGAGCACCGTATTCAAGGCTTCTGAATTTCTTCAGCTAAGGTCCATGTTTTCAACTGTGGGGGATCATTGTTTCAATAGTGATTTTTGTGTTACCCGTAAAGCCTAACAGGCCATTTCAATCACTTCCTTTATAGTCAGTGTTTTTTACCCTCATTAAACTAAAAAGAGTTGACAAAATCTTACATGATTTTGCCTTTTAGAAAAGAGGCAAAAATCACTGGATTTGTGCTACACCGAATTTTTAACACTGTGATTTCCATACCCGAAGACCAATCCTGCAAAGTGGTTTGGGTTCTTTTGCTTCAGTTTTAATTTAAATTATGAGCATTTTTGTCCCCCAGAGAAATGAACATCCCTGATATTTGCAGGATGTGTCCCTACATTTAACCAAGTCAATAATGTAGAAGTTTGAAGGCTGAACGTTTGAAGCTGTTCCTATTGGGATTAAAGACGTTTTCCTAAATGCAGATCTCTGTTCTCTCCTTGTAACCTGGTTATGGACCATGTAATCTATGGCACACTTTTAGAGTGTAATCATATGGAAAAGTCCTTGACCAAATAAGGAAAGCAAACAACATGAGAGCTCAACAAACCACAGTGTGCTTCAAAATCTTAGTGTGGGCAGACCCAGAGCATGCAATGCATCATGCAGAGGGCAATTTTTTGCTGATTTAAAAAACAAAGAAACAAAAACCAAACCAAACCACTACACCCTCTAACAAATCTGATTTTACCTAAGATCTTTATATGACTGTGATTTGTGATTAATTAATTCTTTTCTTCTTTGGTAGCCTCCATTAGCTTTCAATGATGTAGCAATATACATCCCCCTACCCTTCTACCCCAGTCTTTCAAAGGCAGTCCACAGTCGTTGCTCATAGGTCCACCAGCTGAAAAAGGCAAAACTGTTTTTCATTTTTGAACCATGCTCTTCACATATGCACATGCACAAAACTCCTGCAGGGGTCAATGGGAGTATGTTTTGCACGGATTGAGAAGAGCATACAACCCTGGCTTACTGGTGTTTTTCCTAGGATCAGGTGGAGAGATGGTGCTTGCAGGATATGGTTTGCTGGAACTATGCCAGGCTCATGCCAGCTGCTGCAAGTGCATAGAATTGTAGAATTGTTTAGGTTGGAAAAGATGGTAATAAACCAATTTCTATGCAAAAGAGCTTATTGCTAATAATTTCTGTCAGCTTCTAACCATTGGGTTGTTTGGTTGGTTTTTTTTAAAATCAGATGTTTACAAGAAGTATTTTATTTTTTTTTACTGCAGTGTTTTAATGCAGTGCTAATGGTTATCAGCTCCATCTGACTCATCTAGCCCAGAAACCAACTTATGCTGTTTTCTAATGATAAAAGCTACAGTAAAAGAGAAAATAAAACATATTTCCCCGAACGACATGCTTTTTCCTCCTAGCTGGAATTAATGTGAACGAATTTCATAGTAAGCCACAGAACCTGCAAAGAGCCAGAATGTAACCATTTGGGCTCTAGTTGCATGCTGCTGAGAGGGGGCACCAAATGGTAAGTGAACCTGCGAGAAGTCAAGGAGATATAGGTCAAATTCTTTAGAAACCACCAGCCCTAAAGTGATGATCTCATCATCTGATGCACAGAAGCACTTTTGATGAGGCATATTTTGCTCAAGTATCTGTTTTGAGTTCTTCCAGTGAGATACAATAGCTATTGTATTGGGTGTGGTGGGAGATCTGCAAATGTCCCTGTGAGCATTAGACAATATCAGACAAACTTTGTGCTACAGCATTTTTTTTTTTTTTTTGAGAATAAGAAGGAAAATAAGGGAAAAGAAATGAGTGGCTGGTAACATATATCTGTATCACAAAGCATCAGAATTGGCTCAGACCATCAGAGCCCCTGAGGGCTAAATTGTTCATAAAGACCAAAACTTAGTGGGAGCTGGTCTTTCTTCCATGGCAAGGATGAGTGGGATGGAAGAACCTGAATTTCTTGCTGGTCCTATGTGTGGCTAGACAGGTCTTTACCAGCAATCTCACGTCTTTCATGAGCTTGAAATGCACATTAACATTTTAAAATAACAAGCAATAACTGTGTGAGCTTCCAAGCTTTCCAAAAGCCTATTTATAGCCTCATATATTCAAATTCCAATAAACACTGACATCCCCAGCTGATTTTATTAGGTGAGCCACTGTTGGATCCCCAGCCCCAAATGACACCTCCCATTCTAGCGCTCCCCTTGGATACCTGTATCTTTGCACTCTGGCTCTCGTCCAAACAACTTCTGTTCAAGTGGGAAGTGTCAGATTTATTCCTGGTCAGTATGACAGAGGAAAGCTGGCTTGATTTCTTCATTCAGGCCCTCCTGAAGTCATTATCATGCCTAGAAATGTAGTATCAAATGGACGTTGAATTCATTTGGCACTTAACCTAGCATAACCTATGACTGTCTTCTGAAACATCCAGTTTGAAAAGAAAGTCAACAAAAATGTTCCTATGGGGGTGTCTCCTCTTAGTCAAAATTTCTGGAAAGGAGGAAGAGAAAGGAAAGCTTGGAGTCGGCTTCAAGTTGTGGATTAGATAGCCAGAGGTATTGCAGTGCTTAACTCATCTTCTTTTCTAGAAGAAATCTCATCTTGAATTTAAAAATTCCCAGGGCCAGGGAACCTGGCAAAACCTTTGGGAGGTTCCTGTAGTAGTCAAACATCAGCACTTCCAAAGTCTTGTCTAAACTTGTCCAGTTTCAACTTGCAGCTTCCGGCTGGTGTTACACCTC
Source organism: Manacus vitellinus (assembly GCF_001715985.3). Classification (NCBI taxonomy): domain Eukaryota; kingdom Metazoa; phylum Chordata; class Aves; order Passeriformes; family Pipridae; genus Manacus; species Manacus vitellinus. The sequence goes on along the minus strand of NW_021940535.1, from coordinate 10,377,011 downwards.
CCCCTTCTGTACCACACAGCCCAGTATGAGGTTCTCTTCTTACAGACTGATCAAATCCAGCCCTTCATTTTCCCTGTGATAAAGTGTCAGCTTTTTACTACACCACATCTACTCTGTTTTACAGCTCATTAACACCCCTCTAGCCCACAGGCACCGGGATGGGGTGAAGTGGCTGCATCTAGACTGTGCCTGAAATACTTAAAAGGTGATGTGGTGGGCTAAAGCTGTTTGGCTTCTTGACCAGCTCCACACATCCACATAGCAGCCTCTGGGACACCATGGCATAGAAGGCTAGTATTCCTCTCTAGGAACACATATTCTGGCAGCTCCTAGGTGCCCTTGGAGATCCCAGGAGACAACCTATGTATCCCAGGGTGCTCTCACCCTTGTCTTAGAGACTTGGCCTTCTGGCTCCTCAGGGATTGGCTATTCTCCGCGATCAGGCTGTCATTGCTTTCCAGGACAGAGTCCCAGATTCTGTAATGACCTCCTACAGTCATAGTTTATTTACATCTTTCTGCTAGGGTGGATTAGAAAATGTACTGTTTGCTTACTAATAGCTCACCCTGCATCAGTGACCTCTCTTCTTTTTCACCCCAGTCCTTGTGTCATCTGCCAGATTTCTCAGCAAGGATTTTACATTTTTTTCCAGGTCACTGATAAAAATGCAAAGTAACTCAACAGTTTTTTTGGCAGAAAGGGCCCATGGGACTGTCCCTTGCAACTTGTGGGTTTTTAAAAAAATGGGTTTCTTATTATATCAACCACAAACTTCCCCCAAAGGTAAACTGCCTAGGAAATGGCTCCTATCAGTATCCCACTGGTATTCCAGAGCACAGCTCTACTGCACAGGGAGAAGAGATTTACGCATATTGAATTCACTGTTACTACTTTGACAAATAGTGTAATCCCTCAGAGCTAGTTCCTGCATAATCACTTCTGTATGTTTTTTACTGACCTTAGAAACAGAACTAGAGATAAGAATAGTTGAGAAGATGGAAGACAGCTTACCAGACCCTTCTTTGCTCTGGGCTGCTGATGCAGGCTGCCTGGAAACTGTTTAAAGATGTGCTCCAAGTTCCAATGTTTTCTTCAGTTGTGTAGTGACAAGGACACCCTTTTAAAGGTTTGGGTTAAAAGAGGGATGTGTTTTGGAGAAACGCAAAAGGAAGAAAATGTGTTTTCATTTTGCCTAACAGTCCGAACAGGTATCTGTGTGTGTGTGTTTTAATCACGCTACAGACAGATCTGCCTCTGTGATGCTTTGCTATTCAAAGGGAGTCAGGCAGGTCTGCAACCCCAAACAGATGGTATAAGTTTAATGAACAACTGAAATGGAAGCCAACATTATCTAGTTTGAGACATTTTAATGCCTTGTCTTTAAGAGCTTGAATTAAAATTGTGATGACTCCATGCTGCAGGCTCCTTTCGATTAAACATTTTGCAGAACTGTGTTCATGTTGTGATGACATGTCTGTGAGTATCCATGACTTTTGCTTCCCAGCATACTCTCAAGAAGCATATGTTTTGACATATCCAAGTGCCATCGAAACGAAGTTTGTAGAACTAATTATTCTTTATTTCTTTGAGTCCTTCTCCTCCCACTTCTTTCAAACATGGGATTTTTATTTGTCTGGATTTCTGAATTCTCAGAAGCAGTAAAGTCAAATAGATGAGATCTGCATTTCCCTCAAAGGTGAGGGTTGCCTGACAGATCACATAGTGAAGTTTTAGCTAATGAAACTGTGGTAGTGTCAAATGCATTTCATGTCTGTCTTTGAGGGGAATATAATAGATTTGATTGAAGGCTCTGCAGACAGTAAAGGCCATTCATGTGTTAGCAATATGGATTCTGTGTGGTGCTGCATCTTCAGGCTTACTGTTGTAAAAGCATTTGTAACATTTTCAAGGGTTACAGCATGAAGAAATCTGAGCAATTGCATTTACCAGAGTCTGTCAACAAGTTATCTGGAAACAAGGATAGGTCTTTCAGATCAGGTTGATTTATTTATTACCAGAGCACATTCTATGCCCATATAATATACAGGGCACACACTCAGCTCTTTTCTGCTAAAAATGAGATTCAGTCACAACTTATACTTTATTTTTCACACTCCAGCAAATGGGCACCAGCATGCAATTTTAAGACTCTGAGAGAGAAATGAAAGCTGGATAACACGTTTAACTTGATTTCAGTTTTTTGAATGTCCATATGTGCTTCTTCCCAGTACTTACTATATCTGTTCCAATACCTAAATGCTAGCAGACAGCAGACATGAAGAAACAATCGAGATATACTGTGCTCCACGTTAAAAAAACCAAACAAACATTAAATAGCATACTGCTAATTCACACTCTTTAGAGATCACCTGGTATTTCCAGAGCTGTCTTATAACTACAGCTGTTATTTTTTTGTGACATATATGCAAAGGCATTAAGATCAAGTAAAAGTGGGCTGTAGTTGTTGAAGTCCACACACAAGAATATATTGTACTATTTTGTTTATTAACTTAAAGAGATCCCAGCCTGACTAAACATTATTTTTTTCCAGTGGTTTGCCCATGATTTAGTGCCTCACTGAGGTTCTACTATAATTTAATTCATTAGAAGCGATGTCATTTTATCAGTAGCATGCCACATGTATTGCCTGAGCATTTTCTTAGAGTCTAATTAACCTTCAATATCGCGTGGGTTAGTTAGTGTTGAAGGCTTGAGTGTTGGGGTTGTTTTAGCTTGTGTTTTCTTTTAACACCGACCTTTTCAAATTCCCTCCTAGATAATGGGATATGACTTTTAAATGGAAGATATTGCTTTCAAAATGATTCAACATAATAAGAGATAAAACAACTGAGGAACTGAAAAAGCAAATAGTGCCTCTGACTTAAAAGGAGAACAACTATCAGTGCCCCTAGCGATTGTCTAATTTGGAGACATTTGAAAAAGACAGGTCTTAAGGGGGAAAAAAAACCCTTAAATTGAACACCAGTGCTTCAGAGTTGTGAATTTCATCTGGCACAAATTAAGAAGGGTGCAGATAAACAGTATCTGATGTAAAGCTTCGTGGCACAGAGTTAACCCATCAGCAAATTTTAGCAGGAGGAATGAGCTCAGGGTGGACCAACATTCTGCTTCATGTGGCCGTGGGAGCTTTGATACCACGTTACCAATCTGAACATGAGGAATTGGCTTGTACTGGGGGAAGAATGGTTTTGATTGCAAAAAAAAGCTGAGATGTGCCCTAGAGCAAGTTGCTGTGCTCTGGCCACATCAGCTATTGGGTTCAAACATCTCAGAAAGACCCATGGCTCCCATGGTGTAATCTGACCTCTCCCCCAAGCTGTTGCACCTTCAAAAAGGTCTGGAGGATCCAAACTAAGGTGGTGATGAATGTTTATCCTTCTCAGGAGTCATCACTGGGAACTGCTGTGGCTCTGAAAGCAAGATCTGCTTTTAGGATAGCAAGATCTGCTTTTAGGGTGGGAAGACCATTTTATAAAAAGAGCAGCCTTCAGCATGTGCCAGAAATAGGTATGAACTCTTCATTGTTTTGACAAGTCTCCAGAATTTATTTACAGTATTTAGAGATGTTTTCTTGGTACTGCCCCCCCTCCTTCTTTTTTTTAAGGAAAGATGTCTGGATCTTTTGGTGGTGGAGATACCTGGAAACCATTTCCTTAGCATACTACAAAGGCTCAGATAACAGAAGACAAGTTGAAGAAACAAAACTGTATTTATTTGGGGGTTTTAATGTTATACATTTGAAGTGAATTTGCTGATCACTTGAAAACAGTCATGATCTGTAAAGGCTCAGGGTGGCCAATACTATTAGCATACTCACTGAAGAGTTTCAGCTGATAAAGTTGTGAGCAGTGTGCTCTCTGGTATGCTCTCTCAAGGGAAAGTCAGGCTTGGGAGATGAGGGTTGACTTCATTTACTCCATGTGACCCTAGACTGCTGCTTAAAACAGTCTGTTCTTTGTTTCTCCAACTGTCAAATGAAGATAATGATTCTTACCCATTCTTAGGACAGGACTTTGAAATTTATAAATGAAAATATTATTTATATTCAAGAGGTTCCCAGACAAGGAAAATGAATGATTTCCATAAAAGCAATATATTTCTTCCTTGTATTGTTCCACTCTGGAATGTCATGTATAGTTTCTGGCACTCACGCACACTGAGGACCAGTGTGAGATACTAGTACTTATAGTAATTTTATATATATACAGTCCCTCTCTATAGCAGGCCTCTGTGTGTAATTTTCTGAATATACCAATATATGTGTGTGTATAATAAATACATAGAATACCACTTGAAGTGAATGTGAACCTTTCCCATCTCACATTCCTAGGGCTGACTGCCTTTGTAATGCTCTCAAATAGCAAAGCTGGTAAATATTTTGTGTGACTTTAAAAGGTCAAAAACTCTATCAGTCTGTTGCCTAGTGAAATATGTACATTAAAAATATTACTAGTTAAAAGGATGATGTAATGTTTGTCACAGGAGGATGCCAATGTGCTTACCTTAGTACAATATTAAACTAAAGTCCAGTCTGCAAAATTTTGGTTTCTGTCCAAATGGTGATGAAAAATCCCAGTGGATTTCTCCGGAAGGATGATCAGCTGCCCAGGGAGCTCCAAGGAAAAGGTCTCTCTTTTTCAAGATCAGACCATTGCACTGGGCAACAGTGCCTCTATGAAAGAGTCTAATAAACAAGACAACAAGAGATCTATTGTTACCTTCAAAATGGCAACTGCACCTTCTTCCCCAGCCGATGGAGCAGACTAGAAGCTCACCTCTGCTTCCTGCTTAAGTTAGCTCTGTCATTGTGCAGGGACTGAGGCGAGTAACAGGAGAAATGTGGACTCAAAACTTGCTGCTAAATACATCAGATGGGGAGCCAAACAAACTCACATCCCCTAATTTATAACAAAGTCTGCACAATGTGGAGAACCAATTGCTTGAAATCAATAGAGAATTAATGACCTATGAAAGTAAAACATTCTGACAAAAAGCAAAAGGTACTAACAAAGCCTGCTTGAGTACTGGAGAAGGGAGGGCATCCTGGGGAAGATGATGAGCATCCTGCAATGGGGTGCAATTAGGCTGCAGGGGGTCAGTGCAGGAGCCCTGTTTGGCCAATACCTACAGTCGTTGCTGAATGTCTGCAGTGCCAGAGGGTGTCCGGTCTGTCCACCACAGGATCTGAACATTTTGTCCTTTCTTAAGGATCTGCTTCCTGATGGAAGGCCTGGGCCTGGATAAGGAGGAAGGGTAAGATACTATGTGAAGAGGGCATGACAGAGAAACTCTGTGAAAGCAACAATGCCAGGGAGGTTTTAGAAGACTTAAACCCTGTACAAAACTGATCTAAACACCATTTCTAGCAGATCCGAAGAGTCTCCCCAACACTGTCATTAGAGACTGCATGAGAGACATCAGAGCTTGGGAATACTGACTGATTTCTTGTTTACGCTCTGTACTGTCTCACTGCCCCAGCCAGGCTGTGAGACATTTAGCACTGGAGTCATTATGAGGCCTGGAGGTGTACTTCAGGAATTATCTGGGCTTTGGCCAAATAACACATTAGTCTGTGGAGCATATTTATTACTAATTGTCTTATAACACCCTATCTCTCGTTAAAGTTTCTAAGTCAGTACAAATAGAAATAAGAGAGACCTACTAAGCCATCTAGTCCATCTTCTGTCCAGTGCAGAACTGCTCTCTTGAGTAAAATTGCTTGGGCTCTGCAAGCATAGTTTTAAATGTATCAAGAGATGCATCATTTTATTTATGAGAGTAATCAATACCGTAAAAGACCCGTCAATAAGTTTTCCTTTTACATTTTTACCTTTACAAATATCATCCTGTTGCAAGTTATGCCCACTGGTGCTAATAACCCTTCCAACATACATAGAGGTCTATTGGAACTTCCCCTGTTCATTGCTTAGCCGATACATATACCTTTAGGGCCAGACTTTTACACACTTGCCCATAATATTTTGCTTTGTAAGTAGGCCTGTTAAAATGTAGGGGAAAAGGATGGAATAAAAATTAAAGTGCTACTCCATGGGAATAAAAGGTGCCCCAATCCACCCCTAAACTATTTTAATCTTTCCATAAAGTCAGTCCAGACAATCCCTTAGACACTATTGTTGCTCTCCACTGAACCTGCCCTTTTAGATGCTAATAAGGTACTCGGGAGTGAATTTAGTATTCCTAGAGTGGTCACACCAAAGCCATATGGAGTGGAATCTTTTCTTCCCTTTTCCAGGAGGTGATGTCTTTGAATTTGCAGCCAAAATTTTCCCTTTCTCTTTTTTCGCTCAGTCACATTTAATACACTCTCTACTATCACCCTCAGGCTTCTTTCAGCATTACTTTCCTCATTTTCCCTTCTGAGGAATAACTGAGTTTTGGATTATTTTCCCTAGTTGTCTAGGCTCAAATTTCTTCAAGTTGCGAGTCCTTCTGTTATTTTCTTCCCATAGGTCATATCATGTCATCAGCTATTAAGCACAATTCTAAATGTGGATTATAAGTTATGGATTTCATTTTCATTGATTTTCAAGGGGGAGGAAGGAATTGATAATTACCAACACGTCTGAATTTAAATTCCATTCCTCTCATCATCATCAGAAATAATGGCAATTTTATTCATTACAGCTTAATGTATATGTTATTTCAGATCAAATACTTTCACAAATATACAGCTGAGAAACTGAAAATCTTCTCCTTAATAATCCAGAAAATAAATCCTTTAAACCTTTATTCATAGACAAATGAGAAGTAGAAGATGGCATATTTAGGGTGCACAATAATTAAGTCTCAAGGAAAACAAGTTTGGGAGTACTCTTTGAGATGGATGTAAGATTGACTGGGAGAAAACTGTGGTCTAGCAATTACAATTCATTCTCAACTCAGGATCCTATATTTGGCTATACTATATGTAAAGTGTTTTAAACTAAATTTACCTCTGATGTAAACTGAAAAATTAAACCAATTGAATTGTACCTTCTCTAATGGGTGCAGCAATTTTGTCCTGTTCTTGCAAAATTGAAATAACATGCAAAGATGTTGTCAGTTACAAAAGTGCCACAGAAAAGGAAAGTATCTGTTACACAGGGAAAAAATTCTCCTCTCAGTTGTACCTAGAGGGAAAATTCATTAAAGTTATCCTTGCGAAGTTGAACACAGTTTGCTGCATTGCCTGGTTGTGTTGAAACACAAATAATCCACATTTCAGCTCCATTTTAGAAGGTAGAGATATTCCTGGCACCAAAATTTCTTCTACTTCAGATTAGTTCATCAGATTAGATTGCATTTTCTCATGTAATAAGACTGATACATATCCCAAATTCATATGCAAAGGTATTATGTGAAGATGGAAGGATGTAAATTCACTTGAAGGAGCCTACTGAATTAACTGTGTATCAGCAGGCAAACCACACCATGACTGTTCATAGTCTCTGTGTGCCCTTCACCAGGTATGGAGCAATTCCCAGCATTAAGAATCAAATGTGTGTGTGTGAGGGGGGAAAAAACTAGAAAGGCTGTGGGATATTTGAAACGGCCAATTGATGTCAGTTCTAACTGAGCATTTTGTGAAATAAACATTTATATCTTAGTGGATGGTGCTGTTCATTGCTTAGTATTCCTATACAGAAATAACTAAAATAAATCAGAATTTACAACGAAATTGCATAGTTACACTTAGATCATGCTAGACCTTGGTAAATTTTTGGTGCAAACCTTTTCGACCAAAATGTGTGAGTTTGTGCAAAATTATTTAAAATTGCCAGCCTTCATGGGTCTTTTTCTTCTACAGAAAGCGAAACTGATACAATATCTGAATGCTTCTGAAAGTGGCTCTTCAAAAAGTTGATCTAAGTCCAAATGTTCTTCAATAGCCATAGTGAGCGGCCAGAAGTGAGCATAAATTTTCTCAAAACAGCTCTGTTTAACTTCAGTAACTGTGACAGGGGATCTCCAGAGCATTACTCTATCTCTGTGACACAGAGGCACATCCCTTCCTTCTTCAGCTGTTGCTAAAGTTGGTATTCCCCAGACACAGAGAGATATTTGGTTGTAAGAATTCTCACTGTTCAAGGCAAATCTTTTGGGTCGATGCAGCTCATCTGACACCCCCACCTTTACAAAAACCAAATGTAAGATTTTTTCAGGTTTTTTTTTGTCTCAAGCCTCTTCAGCATTTCATGGGCTACCCCTACATACTCCTCCAAGTGCTCTGCTGGGGTCCAGTCTACCATGATGGTGTTGCATTTTACTGGACCTGGTGTGACCATGGCATGGCCAAACCCAACTCAAATCCATCCCAGGCCCAAGTGGGGCAGTAAGAGGTGAGTTGTTGCATTGACCCAGCTACCCTGGGTGGGTGTCCTGTGCAACCACGGTGGGGATGGAGGCACCTCATTGGCCATGGAGGTTCATACAATTGGCTGTTGTCTACAGCACTTTCAACACTGACAATTAGCTTTTTTTCCCAGGGGAGTTAAATGAGATGTACTGAAAAGAGTTGACCGTCAACAGGTATTGTATTCTAAGATTCCCACCAAAGGGCTTCCTCCTTCCCCAGATCTTTCTATAGAGGAGGCCTTGCACAGATGTCTGAGTAAAGACTTAGACTAGACCCAGTTTCAAAAATTAATTTATTTTTTCTCTAAACACAGCCAGCGTCTGAGATGATATCACTCCAAAAATTGCAGCTCCCGACTTAATTAGTTCACATAGCTTGAGATATGTAACACTGACCATTAGAGAAAGCCCGATAACAAAGGGTAATGATACAACACAAGCATTTTAAATTAACACAAGCTATGCAGGAACAGACTCACTAGGATGCTGTGTCTCAGTTTTAAGGAAATTCTCCCAGAGACTGGAGGTACTAGAGTCTGTCCTTTAATTTGCCCTACTTTGTCTGATTCTTCCTCTTTCATATGCTAACTTCCATTCCTTTCCAGGAATACAGACAATTTTGCATATTCAAATCTTTTAGAAAAATATTCAAACCTTTTGATATTTATCCAGACCAGATCTAACACAGAAGTTTCCAAGCAATGATGAATCTAATAACCAATACTGCTAAGTCATAATTAACAAAAATAATTAAAAATATATTGCAGCAATAAAATTGTAACAATTAAATAAAAATCCAAACTTGAGCTGGGAAAATGGAAAGGACAATTAAAATACAAATGCAGGTTCCATAATAAAAGTACTCTATGCCACTCTGTAGTAAGGGCTTCAAAAGGTACAGCAGCATCCAAAACCTTGGAGCCTGAGTTTGCATTTTTTAAAAGAAATTGGCAAAAGTCTCCTTGAAGAGCAAACCTTGTGCTTGGAAAGACAGGTGAGTGCTATTGTGGACATCATGGATGGGATAGCATGGGAGAAAGGTCTGATAGCAGGTGGGAACTGACGCATCCAAAGTCGAGTGATTTGGGGTAAAACCATGGCAGGGGGTGGGACCTTGCAGAAGAGGGGTAGCAGCCTCTGGATGCAGTCTCTGCTGTTGGTGCAGGTTTGGCTGTGCCTTCAGCAGTTGGTGCTGTGGTTCGTAGGAGAGCCCCACTGGGAGTCCATGGGAGCTTGTTCCACTGGTGCAGGCTGGGCTGGGCACTCAGCTGGGAGGAGTGGGAGGTTATTTGCCAAGTGCTGCTGTAGAGCCCACAATCGAACTCACTTTTATTTACTGGTATGTGCCAGTGGATGAGTGTAAAATACTGTGAACCTTTTCATTTGCCTTTTACACATATTTTATTTCCCTGCATAAGGAGGGGGCTTTGGCATTAGACAATTACCCCTCTGGGACAGAGGTAATAGCAGGTAGCATGTACCTACCCCTCAGCCACTCCAGGTTGTACCTCATTGTCTATTTAGTTCAAGCCACCAAGAAGGGAGGGTTCATGCCAAGGTGCTAGACTGTGCAGTGTCTAAGTTATAATAGCTGAGGCTCAGGCACCAGTTCCCTCCTGTTGTCTTTGTTGTCAGGAGATCGTAGCCCGGCAGATGGGTGGTAACAAACAGCTGGAAGGCAATAACAACATTTACTCAATGAATGTGAATGAGAACCCTACTTTATTTAATGTTGCTGTCTGCTGGCATCAATAGAATGCCACAAGGCAGTGAATCCTGCATTGGTTTCAGATCTGATCTGGGGAACCGGAGCTTGCACAGTCCATGCTGAGATGTCATTGGGGTTTAACATCTTGCTTGCAGGGGCCACTTTACAGGCACAGGGCCTGAATCTTATCAACTATATTCTTCATTTTTTCTCATCACTATCTTGGGCACATGAGTTACTCAAAATATCAGCTGACAAAAAGGAGACCAGGACTTGGTTCATCAGTTAAAACAAATCAGCAAAAGGCTTTTGATCCACCAACATTTTTAAAGTAGAGTATAAGACCTGTTATATGAGTACAGCTCTCTGGTCACTTTCCTGTCAATATTTGGACCTCAAAGAATGCAATAGTGAAAAGGATTTTAAGCACATGCTCAAATTTCAAAACACTCTAGGGGAGCTAAGAAAATTCTTAAATGTTCCCACAAATGTGTGGTCTGGCATCATCCTACACCCTCAGTTTTATTCACACAGTGTGATGAGAGGTAGATTGATTTTGTCTTTATGCAATGTTCATGAGAAAAGACTTAATTTTGAAAATACGATGATTAGCATTGTGGGTGGAGTCCTGGCATTACCTGGAGACAGGTACATACAAAGTGAACACATTAAAGAAAAATTCTGTGACAATCAATTGCCCTTTGGAGTGGAAAACTTCATTATTAAAAGACATGGAGGCTGTCAGTAAGAGAAAATAGCTGTACATGCATGTATGTATATGTGGCACAGCCACGAGCCAGATAATTTGTAGCCTGATATTTGGAAAGATTAGGACACTCAGTTCAGAAAATTTGGACTGACTCCTTGGAATGTCAGTGGAGCCTATTCCTTCATATTGTGTCAGTCCTGTTTGGACATCTCTTGAATCTGGGCTCAGCAATTACCTAGGGATAGACCATAAACTTATAGGAACATGGCAAAGCTTTCTGTACAGGGCGAAGAAGCCAAGCTATTTTATGTCCACAGCCAGAGCTTGCATGAAACTTTGGGATTCCCTTTGGGATGAATGAGAGAGACAGAAAAGATTCAGATAAGCAACTTGGTTTTAGAGAGGCCTTCTTTCCTAACTCCACCAACCACTGCCTCCTTTGGCACCAGTGCCATAGCACTGCCACCAAAGAATCAGTTGCTGTGTAAGTTTAGTGCTGCCTGCACCTTTCTAGCAAGCCAAGTGTTTTTTCTGGCTACATGGCAAAGAAAAATCAGAAGTATACCAGGCAAAGAAAAATGTGTGTATCTCCAGAAAGACTTTGTAAGCCTGCAAGAGATATTAATTTTGACTATTCCTTATAAATTTAAGTTCTTAAATACTGAAATACTGAAATATTCTATTTTCACCAGTAGCACACATCAGTTAAAATGATTCAATGGGTTTGTCTTCCTTTAACCAACTGCAAACTTGAAGAAGAAAACAATTGAAATTCTTCTGAATGCAAAATGACATAATGTAATTTAGTGGCTAAATACTGATATATGTTTATTAGTTTAGGAGCATAATTTCTTGCATATTCCTCACTATGTGCAACCAGCTCAATCAGTCAGGAATGAAGTTACCCTGCACACATTTCTGCTAGGCTGGCAAAAGTGCCCTAAACAACCATGCTTCTTCTGGTTCATGTTTCGTTACCTTCCTGAGCTGACCTTATGGAGATGTCTGTTTAAATGAACCTGAGCCAAGGAAACGCCAGGCAACAGACTGAAAATCTTCATTTAATTGAGTCATCATGCCAAGTGCATGGGAAGCCTGGTGGCATTGACAGAGTGCTGTGCAGTGATTTGGAAGTTTAGCTGCTTCACCAGCTCCAGGCGTGCCAGGCCCGGATGAACTCACTGAACTTGAGATACAGAGCCACCCCATATGTGAGCAATAGGATGCAGAGATTTTGCTGTGCAAGAGGCATCCAACCGTCTGCCACGTGCCCAGCAGAACTGATGCATCCCACAGCTGTGTGACTGCTCAGCTGCAACAGTTGTGTGCCTGCACAGCAGAAATTTTCCAGGAAAAAGTAGTACCCCCTGCCTGAAACCCAGTGCGTGTTTGGGACAGGGGCAGTAGATTCCCATTAAATGGGAGCATGCATCACTCAAAAACAGAAGCTTGGCAGATCTCCAGGGGCAGAGCCTCAGAAGTTACAAACCAAACTCTGCCAGAGCCCTGGGGGAGCTCTTTTTGAGAAAAGAGTGAACAATCAGACCCAAATCCCAGGAAGACTGTTATCCCCTCTGGAGGCAAACCAAAGAAAATGTTCACACCAGCTCTTCTGCATAAAACCAGGGTTTTGGTGTTATTCTACTGACAGTGTAGTCAGTTGTCTGGCTGGAAAAGTTGACAAAGAAGGAGCTCTGCTTCTTTACTTTCTTATGTAAGTTTTATTTCCAGAGTTGTGGTGATAATAGGAACATCTTCAAAATCTCTGATGAAACCAAGGACTACATAGGCAGAAATTAAGCACAGCTGTGCCTAGTAAACAGCATTTAATAACAGCTCTATAAGACTCCATGAATTGGGAACTTCTTGTAAGTGATGCTGCAGTCATGTATGGGACTAATTTGGAGAACCAGATGCAGGTCATGTGTGGTTGCCCAGCACTCACGAGAGACACGGTAGATTTTGGATCTCCTGTACGTTCCTGATATTTCTTTTCCATTCCTTAGGCTTCTTACATTTGCTCACTGCATATGCAAACATACCCTCCTAGACTAAAGTACTGTCTCTCCTGGTTACTGGCAATTTTGCCAATTACTTTTGTGGGACAGAGATTTAATAACAGCTGTATGAAATATTTTCATGCCTGGTGTATAAAATAATTTCATACTCGGTAGACACTCTTGCTTTGATATATTGGAAAATAAGCAACACTTACTGTCTCTGAGAATTAAGAGTTCCACGTTTTCTAGGTATGGTCTAGAGTTAGCATGCAGGCTATAATTAAAAAAACCTCATGATGCACTGATCACCAAGGAAGCATTTGTTTATTTTGCCTACAGTGCAAGTTGGCCATTTCAATATTGGTCTATGTATAATTACATTAATATAAATAAAGCTGGAGTGTCTATGCTTTAACCAACTGAGGGCTACACTTGAGTTTTAGCAGAGCCAGAGGGATGAATCTAATTTGTTTAACAGATCAGTCAGATTGCAACTGGCCTTGTAAAACAAAGGTGATAGCCAGAGATGCCAAAAAAAGCTAGCCACCTACAGACTCGGATCAAATGGGACCTTCTACATGGGGCCCTGCAGTGCACTGATGACACTCGCACTTCAAAGACAACCCACGGAAGAAACGTGAGCCCGTGACCTTTGGTTCTTCACAACAAACAAAGAAGATCAAGAGATGGCTGTTGGGCTTTCTTAACTGCATTTGATATCTTATTAGGAATACACAAGCCATTAGACCCTGGACTGGTGGGATTTGCTGTTTCTCTGTTTTGTCTAGAAGCCCTTCTGAAGGAATTCTTCTGGATTTAGAGTTTCTCACCCGTTCTGAAGAGCCAGGTGTATATGGGAAGGGCTACATTGGTAGGATATATTCTCTCACCAGCAGTGCACTTCTGGACCCATACACAAGCAAAACAAGTTGAGCCAGTAAAGCATAGCCCTGGTGTCGTGTCTGGCCCCAGTGCATCAGGCATGGATGGAGGCTGGCTCTCCAACCGGTTTCATGTCCCTGTTGGACAGTGCTGAGTCAACAGAGCTCTGCTGGGTGGACGTGGCCAAAGTCATTTCATCGTTCTCCTGAAAGCATTTGAGTTGCACAGCTAATGACAAAACCAAAAGAAGCAGCAAACTATAAACGCTCTAATTAAGAAGTCCTTGTTCCTATGTTTACTTGCACTTCCCTACATGTGACGTTATAATACTGCCAGTTCTCTGGAGTCCACTGAGTATTTTGGGGAACAGAAGAGGTAAGACTCAAGCTAATGTAAGTATAACAGAAAGGAAATCTATAATTATGTCTGAAAGATATAAACTATAAATGGAAAAAAAGGCAAAAGCCTATTGCAACTTTTCTCCTTTGGCATCTTTAACGATACTGGGGTAGAGCAGCTTCAGCTTACACTGGGACTATCCACAATGTGGGTGCCAATCCAGACCCCAGCTGTATATGTTTTGTTCTGACCTAAGTAGGGTCACCTTTCTGCTTGTCTTCAGGACAGGCTGTATTTCTATTTGCAGTGCCATCATCCTTGCTTATGCATTACTCATGCTCCTGATCCTCCACCTTTCCTTCAGCTTTGCAGCCACGGTAACCCAGCACTTTGCAGGGGCTGGCCCTGAAGAACTCACTCTATTAGCAGTAATGCAGTGAGGAAAGGCAAAAAGAAAAAGGATATTTGCAGCCCAAGTCAGCACATCCTTCTTGCTTGTTGTCCATTTGCACAAACCATTGCTGAAGGATGATGCAAGTGCTCATCAGGGGCAGAGGGTAGGGCTGCTCTGGATATAACAGCTCAGGAAAGAAGTCCTAAGGAAACTGCAGCCTCAGCTCTCTCAGAGAGGAGCATATGAGGCCATGCAGTCATGCCAACCAGGAGCACTGCTTGTTTCCACAGGAGCAGGCAGTTTTGGGGGCAGTTTTCTCACAGTTTTCCCTATGGTAATGGCAGTGAATGCATCCCGAGTGCCGAGGAGCTGCAGTATTAGTTGCTGTCTCTTTCTTGATGAAAATTCTGATGTGTGGCCTGCATACTACAGAGGAATTGGCAATTTTATATCATTACTGGGGAAAAACATGGCAAAGATTAACTTGTCTCACTGTAGTACTGGTTTCTCCTGCAGCAGCGAAGGAAGAATAAGCTTGACACCATACTGAATCCACTTTTGTCTTAGCAGGGTACTGGCTGCATCTGTTTGAAAGGCTTGTATTGTAACACTGCTCTTTGTTATCAGGTTTCCCATGGTGGTCAGTGTTACATATCTTACATTGTTTGAGCTAATTAAGCCGGGGAATCAGGGAAAGCACATTTCCGGCGGGGATTTATTGCCAAAAGATATTTCAGCTGAAGGGGGAAAAAAGGAAATCTCCCTTTATGTCCCACATTCCTGAGCTGTTTCATAATATTCAACGTTCAGCTTCATGGAAATAAACTGACAATAATGTCAAGAACTTTGAACTTGAGCAGTTTTCATCTGATTTATTGAATTTAAAAGCACCATAAAGAAAGCTAGGGATCTGTGTAGCCACCAAAGTAAAAATATTTGAATCATCTTGGTTGGTAACAGAGTTAGATGTGTTTGTTAATAATTTACAGGCAAATGACTGTTTACTTTCCAGGTGCTTTGTGCTACTCTATTATTTGCACCTGCTTTTACGTTTCTTTTCAAGAGAAGTGTAAGTGGCAGCATTTTACATCTTCACTGGTATCTATTAAGGATGCTGGCAGAAGCAGAGGGAAATGGTTCTGTACTGTCTGCAGCCAGCACGGTTGTTCAGAGCAGCACAAAGGGTTGCTCAAAGCACCTGGCAGCAGGAGGGTAAGGGCTGCTCAGAGCAGTGGGCAGCAGCAGGGCTGAACCCTGTGTACCTGCCTGGCACGACAGTGATGAAGCACCTTTTACAGCACCTTCAGCTGCCCTGCAAGTGCTGCCCGTGGGGCAGAGCCTGGTCTTCAGCGTGGTTGTCGGCCCAGTTGAAAAGGGAAGCTCTGCTTTTACGTATGGGATGTCGTACACAGGTTCATTGTTAGGAAATCCTGTGTGTGAACAAAGCCCTGCTTTTCTTCCAGATAATATTAATAATTGCCGTCAGTGGGCCTGGTGATGATGACAGTTTCTCCGTTTTCACCAGTAGGTCTAACAGGCTTTGCTGAAAGAAGTGAGGATGATGATCCTCTGCCTGCCAAAGTAAACCTCAGCAACTGGGGAGTGCTATGGATTGTTAAAGGCATACAGTGTTTTGGATGAGAAGGTCCTGTTTTCAGCTTTGTGTAACTTTTGTCAAGCTTTGGCTGTTCGGCATGAAATTGTCTTCAGATGTCTTCTGAAGCACAGTTTGTTGGTTGTTTTTTTGCTGTTGTTGTTTGTTTTTTTTTTCTTTCTTTATATATTTAGTTTCAGCTGAAACATTTTAGCTCTCCCAAACATAACGAATAAAAGGATTTTCACCCATGGGAAAAGAAAATGCTGGCAAGATTATCTTTAGAAATAATTGGTAGTATCCCTCATTTGAAGTAGGGACTGAAAGTCCGATATCACTAAATTGTCAGTCAAAAAAAATTCACCTTACCTTTAGTAAAACTTAATTTCTAGTATTTGCTAGTTTGCACATGCTTGCCACAGAGAATAGTGCTTTAGCCAAATTCCCCTGATATTTGGCCTGCAACAAGCAGGGTAGAGTGTAACCTGTCATTGCTATCAGTTGGTCCTTAGGTCAAGTGAGAAGAGTCTTGGATAGAAGAGATTTCATTAATGCTGGAACACACAGGTGTCAGTGTGAAGCTGAAAGATAACAGTCTTTCCTATTTTTTTTTTAAAACAGGAAATTACATGCCAAAGCTCTTAAAACAATTGTGTTGAGATTGAAAACTGAGAGACTCAAAGTCAAATAGGAAGAATTTCACAATTAAGGTTCTCTTCGTAATCCCATGCCAATCCCTTTGTGAAGATTTGGTTATTATGATCCATCTTTAATTAAATGATGATGCTAATTTTTTTTCCCAAATTCCCCATCCTCTTGTAGTGCAGAGGATGACTGTGTTGTTAAAATTAATGAAGACTTTATTGTGAAGAAAGTCCTTGGCTGTAGGGTCCTCACCCCAAGTGCTCCTGTAGCTGGAAGACATGCAGCCCAGGAGGCAGCAGATTACAAGAAGGTATAAGATTATATGGTGTCTTAGGAATCCAACTATGGGACGGCATACTTGCTCCTGCCACTGCACCCAGATATGGTGCTGATTAATCACTTAAAGCAGGTTTTTCACTAGTGGATGCTAAATGCAAAACTATCACTTCCAGGGCACCTGCTTCAGCACCCAGAGGCTGCTGCCCCCACTGCTGCCCTTCCCAGGCAAGACACCAGGCAAGCAACACTGTGAGAGGGAATCATCACCAGCAGGCCAGAGCTCCCTGCTCAGTTTCCTGTGTTTTTTTCCTGAAAGTAAATGAGCTAGACTAAAGTGCAGAGCAGATCGATACCAAGCTCACATTCAGATAAGTATGACGTGTAACAAGAGTCTGTAGGTAGAAACCTGCTCTGGTGCACTTAATAAACCTTGGGAGGGAAAGAGGTGGGGAGAAAGGTGGCGTGGAGCTTGCTGCAATGTTTCCTTCTACTGTCTTACTGAAACATGGATCTCACAGGTAGGCCCTTTGAATGACCTGCTGAGCTGATAGAAATAGAGGGAAAACAACATCTGAAAGTGCCCCTGGAGGTCACGAGGAATATGAGTGCTACGTAAGCAGCACAAAGTTTGAAATCAAGCCACTAAAAAAGCATCTCTGATGTGATCATCTTCTCTCACCTCCTTTCCACCCTGAGGAAAGGCAAGACAAGAGGAAGGGTAAGGAAGGAAAGAGCACTGAATATTTTCTTTTATTTCACAGAAGCTCAAGTGTTGAACTTGTTGCAAATTTTATTATGTGCAAAAAGGAGTACCTAATATTTTCGGGCTGTTTCCCCCCTCAGTCTCCAGTCCCCAATCCTACCATATTGAAGTCCACTGAGACTCCGGTGACTAGCGCCAGACACTTGGAGAATGAGCAGCAAAGGCAGTAACATTGCCTTCTCTCAGCAGCATGAGGATGAGCAAGAAAATAGGGTCCTTATTGCCCAGCATGGCAATCTGAGCACCCAGAGCATAGCAATCTTCTGGGCTGAGAGCAGATGAGGAGCAGCAGCAGAAGCTCAGTGTTTTCCTGAGGCCATGGATTGAGATGGGGTTGCTACAGCCTTAAGAGAGGGGACAACAGCCATGGCAAACGTGACCTGCTCTATTATTGAATTGTGTGGTGCTGTTTTGCTCTTGCTTTAATATTGGTAATTATGCAATTTCTAGACAACTTCCCTGTCATAACCAGGGCAGCAATGCTGACAAAACAGGCTTTAAATAAGCACTTGTCAAAGTAACAGCTATTTTTGTTTGCCCTATTTAGCACTGTGTTTAAGGTCTACAGTGGAAATCTCAGACAATTTTAAATACATGGTGCAGTTACTTTATCACTGCATCACAATATTCAAAATCCTCAAAGCCTGGAAAACAAAAGTGTTTTGACAACATCTTTTGGTGGTTTCTACCTGCATGTGAAGGTCACAGTGTTTGCAAGACCTGACTGAGAGCCAGGAAGCACAGACAAGCTTAGGGTTCATGAGCCCTTCTTTCAGTCTGTAAGGGCTATTGGGCAGAAAAGATTGAATAGCCTTCTTTTTCCCATCTCTGAGACCTCTGGAAGGTTCTCCAGTGGAAAAGAAAGAACAAAAACACCACCACAAGGCTTAGCCGTCCTGTTGCTCCTCAGGTAAGAAGGAAACAGAAAACACTCTCAAAGCCTCTTTGGTCATCATTAAGAAAACACAAGAAAACCCTTCTTCTCTTACTTCATGAGCCCTGTCTGAGGCCATGGTTTCCCAGCTTCTCAGGCCCTGGCCTGCCTTGTTTGCTCAATGCTGGGAGCAGAGGGCACAGGTACAACTTCAGCACATGGCAAGCAGTGTCTTATCTGAGGTGCTCTGAAGGCGTGTCTGCAAGGCCCTCAGCCATGCAGAAGAGTAGGGATGTGTGCAGCCTGAAATACACGGAAGCTCACTCTTCAGATAGGGAAAGGGAGGCTAGACAGGCAGCAGCACAAATGTGACAGTCATTAAGGTGTTCTTCCTCCAGGAAACCAAGTCACCAGCCAAGCACGGAAGTATTGCAGAGTAACATGTGGGAGCAGTTGCATTCTGGTTTATTTTATTCTTTTTTTTCCCCCCTCTATCTCCAGACTATAGACTTCCTAGCCTGTCTATTCCCATGAAATTTGTGATGTGTTTCCATAGAGTTTCTAGAGCTTTGCTCAGACAGTTGCCTCACAGTTACCTTAAAAAAACTCTGGGGAGGAGGAAAAGCATTCAGAAGGTTTCTTGCTGCATTTATGAAGATGACAACAGGAGTAAAAACATTTGGGGGTCCTGTGTTTTGAGCAACACCCTTGCTTTCTCCTCATTCTCATCTCTAACAGCGGATGCCAGAGAGACAGCCAAAGCAAACATAACACATGGGAAACAGTCTGTAAATCTAGAACAAAAGAGGTTTTCTTTTATCAGCTGTTTCCTGTTGTCAAAAAAATAAATTATTGCTTTAACAGTGCATTTTTTAGTGCATTATGCATAGAAGCATGGGGAATCATTTAACTTTTTGAGCAGAATTTAATTTTATTGCATTTATTAAAATAATCCTGTTATTAAATTAATATAATCTATGTCTATTTATACCCACTGCATTCCCTCTCTTCTTCGGTGCAGGGCAAAAAAAAAAGTCAGTAGCTTAGCAGGTTAGGCAAAAAATGCTTTAAATTGTTGTAATTGAATGGCACCTGCCTTATTCCACTGAGCCTGTTCTGCTCCACTGCTGGAAGCATGCAGAGAGGCTGGTGCGGATGCAGGCTGACCCCGCGTTCCCAGAAATCTCTGGCTGCTTTGCTGTGACTCTCTATCTCCTGACTCCTAAATGAGCTCCTGCAGCACCGGTCACCCACTGCTCCAGAGGGTGAGCTAAGAAGCCAAAAATAGCCTCTTTTCTGATAATACAGGGCTCTGCTTATAAAGGCGGCATTCTGGCATCCTAGATAAGATGTACACAGCCTCCTTTGGTTACGTTTTCAGCCTCCCAAGCCTTTCTCTGCCTGACAGAAGGGCTCATATGGTGCTTTTCCTTATATGCAGGTGCTGCTGGAAATGCCTTTCCATGAGGTGCTGTGGATGGGGTCTGACTGGTCCAATGAAGTTGCGGTCAGGGTTGGGGGTTGCCTTGCTCAGTGCAGCACTGGCAGATGTGACCAGGGTTGTGTTATGGAGCACTTGAGAGCTACAAGGGGTGAGCAGGCCCTGGGGTGAAGGCAGGGGTGTTTCCAACTGTGGCCCAGGGCTGCTGTGGGGACAGGGCGATGGTAAACACCTGCTGCCCCACCTGCCAAGTGCTGATTTCACAGCTTCTGTGTAGAAAGGGGGTGAGCTGTGAGAAAAGGGAATAGTCCCTAAAAGTGTGGGAACCATGGGCTTGCTGGGCTGATAATCCCTGGCCTAGGGAGGCAAATGTGGTCTCTGAGATGTGACAATCACACTATCTGACAAGCATTAAGATATATTCAGTTTGGCTGAACTGCTGGCTGGAGAGACATCACAAGGAGGCATTTGGAGCACTTGTAGGGCTGTATTTCATAGGCAGAGCAGTGTGCTCCCCTTTGGCACCTGTATTTGTATTTATATGAAACCCTGATACTTGTGCATGGATACCCCATCAAACATCACCAGCTGAGCAGGGGTGCTTCTCTGAGTCCCAGCTGGTTCATTTCTGAGTGAGAAGAACAGAGCCTGGTTATGTGGGCATGTAATAAGTATATTCCAGAGTAGGGAAAACAGTGGCCAACCAGGATTAGACAATGCCTCCCTTCAGTAACCAGTTCAGTCCTGCACCCTGGGATTAGGTTCTCTGCCTCCAGAAATGGTACTAATTAGGAGATACTTGTAAAGTGGAATTTCCTGCTACTCTGACAGCTCCTCCTCTTGCCACAAGAGCCTCTGCGCCTCACCTGGCATGCTGAAAGTGGACATAAGCACAGCCTGTCCCCTCCACTGTACCTTTATAGGAGAAAGAAGCCTGGAAGATGTGCTGTAGTGATCTCTGGGGAAACCTGCTGCAGTTGTGTGAAATACGTCTCACCTCTGCTTCTTCAGCATTCATCTCTCTCAGGTCAGAAGCTGCCATGACATCATCATGGAGTTAAAGTGCTGCAGAATATTCCATACAGGATGAAGACGTTTAATATATGCTGACGCCTGGTTTTTAGCCAAGGAGTTTAGCATATGTTTGCATACATGATTTCAAATTCTAGTGTAAATAAGGCATAGATATTAACTGATAGCCATGTTCTCGGATAAAATATGACTAGAAACACTGGTTGCTTTGAGATTTGATAATCATGTAGTCTAGCAAGTGTGAATTAGGACATAGTCAACCTGCCTAAATTATTAGCAGCACTCGTACCTTGAGCAGGTTCTTGCTTTTGGAGTATTTACACATAGCAAGCTATTTTTGGAGAGCAACACATCCTTGATCATGAAAACAATGCATCCAAATCTGATGTGTTATCCTCTGGTTTCTGCCAGAATAGCCCAAGCTGAACGGTCTGCCAGAACTCCCATTAGCTGTGTGAGATGCTTCCCTGTCTCAAAGGATGGTCCATCCAAGGGTTTTTGTTTGAAATGGAGATGGATTTGGCCAATGGGACACCAATGTTCAGTGTGATGTCATTTTGTGAGAGTAGAGGCAGGCTTAGCAGGGCAATGGGCACTGATGCTGTGTTTATGGGGGTTGGACTTAAGATATGTGTGGCTACAATGTCATTAAATAAGCAGGTCTAAAGACATTAAGAAGCATTTTGTTTCTTCTGAGTTTGTTCATTTTTACTTCAGAAATGCATCTATTTCCTTCTGCTTGTATCAACCCACGAGCACTAACAGGAGATAAAAGTCTAAAAGTCTAAAAACTTGAGTCTGTTGGGTCTGAGCCTGCAGTACTTGTCAGATGTATATCTTGGAAATTTTTGCTTTTTATTGATTTTCATGTCTTTTCCCTAGGATTTCTTTGGAAAAGGGATCTTCTCAAATCCTATGTGTGCTGTGCTTGGGAGGGAAGGGTTTTGCACATGGTGCTTCTGATGGGAGCAGGTGGGGAAGGACTCAGCAGTTCCCCTCTACCTCCATGCAATGGTGTTGATCAGGCCAGTAAAATTAATGGAAGTTCCCACACCTTCTGGAAAATCACCATGATTTTTTTTTAACTGAAAGTTGAGTCTGCTTTTTCCTGTGACTCACATGGGTCCCACCAGCCTGCAAGTTTGTAATCCCAGTGCTTCCTGCAATTGGTGCAGCCAGTGGTATATGCAGGAAAGCTCTTTGTAGGTACTGTGCATCAATGACCGAGGAGAAGAGATGTTTTCACTAGATCAGCTAAAGAAGAAAAGTTTTTCTCCTCTTTCCCAAAATCAGATATGAGACTTTTTTTCTTCTCCCCCTTGTCTTATCACAAGTGAAAAGGGAGGCCCTTAGTTATAGACTTTGAAAATATTATGTTAAGTTTTTTTTCAACAAGACATAATCAAATGCATGGACCTGTCTAAAACTCTGAGGGAGCAGAAGACCAAAGGTGGGACTGAGTCTTGACTTGAGATATTAGATACTTATTTCTCATATTTATCACTTCATGACACAGAGAGGAAATGCTAAGTAAAAATTATGATTTCTTAATAAGGGAATGCCTAGGATCCATTCTTTCTAGTCCTGAATCTAATAATATATCGGTCGCTTGTTCTTGCTGGTAAAGTCCTCCCCAACAACATATTACTAGCTCTTCAACCTCTTAAAAAACAGTAGGCCAAACAAGTTATCAAATCAGCCTAAGTGCTGTGGTTTTAACTGGGGATCCTTTCAGTTGAATGAGAATGTGGCAGGAGTTGTGGTTCCCTCAAGGAGCAAGATATAAGGGAAATCTGCTCAGCACTGCCCAGACTGGGATGGAGAGTCAGGAGACTTATGAAAATGGAAAACAAGAGCTAGAATCTTTCTCCTTCCCTCTAGAGCCATGTTTTCGTTTCAAAGGCGGTTCTATCCTTTCTCAACCGGGTGTTTAGAGTCTGGTTTGAAACAATTATTATCATTCACATGAAGCACTTTATTTCACATTTAAGACTGTGTAGCAATACTGATTGAGAATTCATGTCTCCCAGGCATGAGGTAAATGAGTGCAAATAAAACATCTCACCACCGCTGTTCAAGATGTGGCCTTTTATTTATTTTTACAAGGGTAAGAGTGTCACGTCATTTTTCAGAGTGTCTTTATCTTGCAAGGTTACTGCTTGCAAAATTCAGGGCTAGGGTCGGCCCTAACACTGCGGTGAACTGGCAGATCAGCTGCCACAAAATACCTTTACTTAGCCCAAGTACACGTGCTACTGGCAGCACGTAAAGGATTGGTCTCTAGACCCCATTCTGAACAAGGTCAGCCTGACAAAAGTACAGATTCTCCTTGTGTGTTAAATACTAATCAGAAAGGAGGGAAATAAATATTGCAGCCTATCTCAGGTATAATACATGAAAATTGATGGCCTGGGCAAAACCCTGAGGTCTTGATTCCGGAGCTGTATGGAGATCTAATTGAGAAGCCTTGCAAGCTTGTCATATTTTCTTTCTGCCAGGCTGGCCATGTGCCACGCGTGGTACAAGGCAGGGGAAGCTGAAGGCTTGGTCCAAAGAGCTGATGTTACATGGTACCGAGGTATGCAGCCCGGTGGGTCCCATCTCTGCAGCAAGGTTGTGCTGTGCACCCCAACATCCTCTGCACTGAGTGCCTGCATGGGGAAAAGGCAGGCCTGTGGCTCTACTCCTTGCCCCTTTCCCTACCCACACAACAATACTGGAAACATTATCCTCAGCAGCTCTCCCTCTGGGAGAGCCTTCTGGGCTGTGACAGCCAGGAGGAAGCAAGGCAGGAACTGTGGCTCTCTCACTGAAAATATTTTTCTTAGGTTTCCTTCACTTCCACTGTGGGATCTTTTCAGGCTAATGAACCTCCACAAAAGGTGGCTGTTGAAACCATAGGAAAAAAAAATAATGTGCTAGTGCTGGGGCCAAAAACAGGTATTTGGTAACAGCTCCCCTGGTTCCTCCAAGGGGCAAGTAAATGTTCCACTGAAAAATCTTGTCTTTCCCTCCACTTATCCCACCGATCAACCAAAGTTTCATGGCTCTTAAACACAGGCACTTAGGAAAAGGAAAGGTCAGCTCACTTAGTGCTTTCTACAAACCATCTTGATTTCTTGATGACATCAGAAAAGGATGCTTATAGAGAAAAGCTTCTTTGAGCATGGAGAAGGCAGGGCTGGAGGGGCAAGGATTTTTTTTTTTTCCATGATCGGTGATTTTTGCTAGAGGTTGTATTGCTTGTGTCTCAGTCCCATGCTGTGGCTTTTTATTTTTAGTTTGGATGTTGGCTATTGGCAATCAGGATTGCAGTCTCTCAGAGCACTGCTTCGGGTGACATTCATCTGGAGAATGTTGAAACATAGGGGAAAGAATTATAAGCAGCAGCTGCAAGACATTTTTCACCCCAAAGGACACAGAAAAAAGCCAACACAACTTTGAACCATGAGAGTTCAGCTGAGGATAGGAGCCAACCCTTTCATCAAGCTAGCACAAATCCCACAAGCAGACAGATCTGTGCAGCATGGTGATTTCTGAGTAGAGTTAGTCTTGATCTGCTATCTCAACAGTGGATTTGGACTGGGATCAACTCCCAGCTCCTGACAACAGGCCAGGTGTGTCTCTCCTGCCAAATTGCCCTCTGCAGCTGGAGCAGCCTCACAAAGCTGTAGTGGTCCTCCTGGTCTCAAAGCCTGGACCCAGCACAGGTGAGAGTTGCTACATCCTCCCAAAGAGAAGTAGTAGTGAAGCTGCAGCTGTGCCTTAGATTTTCTTTGTTCGGTTTCCATCCATGTGGGCACTGAAGATAGGTAAGAGAGTTGGCCTGAGCTGCCCATCCTCTTCTCACATCAGGAGGATTTCTTTCTTGCAAATTGGTTGTCATTCCTCTGCTGCTGCCAAGTCACAGGCTCCATGTTGGGACTGAGAGGTGCCACAAAAATGTCCACCATTTGAACTTAACATTGGTGAATAACAGGTCAGAAAGGACCTTCTTGTCTAGTTCTAACTTCAAAGTGAGACCATGTCCGAACAATCTGTGTTGGGATGCAAGGGCTGCTGCACCCCTGCCTGAGAGCTGTGGAGGGCAAGGGCTGATTGTCCCACCTCTGACACAGGCAGACTACTGAATGACAGAATGTGTTCAGGTTCACTCTTGAAAAGCATTTGTTAATGTGAATACCTCAGAGAATAGAAAAAGACTTTTCCAAGCCTTTCCTGACTCTCGCCTGGCTACCACTCAAATCATACCCACCAAAGCTTTGCTGTTTTCCCTCAGATTAAAGCCAAATAATGGAGGACCAAGCTACCCAATTGACCCACCACGGCTCCCTGTTCTGCTGGGACTGTTAAGACCTTCAGAGCAGGATCCAGGGCCATGCACCCAGTGAAAAGTACACCTGATGGAACCTGAGATGGCTGCAGCCCTCTCAGCACACTTAGGGGTTTAGAAGAAAAGTCAGTGTTAAAAGATGCTTGTAGCTTTTTTTTTTCTTTTCATTTTAAGGATGTGTATAGCTGTCTAGTTAGTCAGCTATCCATTCAGCCATCCTTTATTTTTCACAAAGACCTAGACATATGTATTTATACAAATAAATATACACATGTCAAGATTTTTTGTAACCCAGCATATATAGGGTGGAAGACACCTCCCAAAGCTAAATTTGACATACTAACCATCTATACATTCAGAAACATTCACGGTATACATTAGAATATGCATAAAGGCTTCTGCTATTTCTGCTGTTGAAAGCTAATTTCAGTCTACATCAGTCTGACTGCATTATTTTGCACTTTCCTGTGGACTTTATGCTCCACACCCTTTGCTCTGAACTGCTGTAGGATTCTTTTCCACTTGTTGATATCAACTGGAGGAGAACTTGGAACGCTGAGGTGAATGGGGGAACTGTGGACAAAGGCACTGAAGCTTTACTGACACTCAGGCAATCTCGTTCCTGTCTCCCCTAAAGCAATGAGGTCCCAGCTTGAGCTAATACACAGCCATGCAAGCAAGCACAGGTTCAAAGTGCAAATAAATACGTGCTCGAGGGCTCCCTGTAGGGATGGAAGGTGAGCAAAAACAAAGGTAGAGACATAGTAAACATACCCAGCCTGTCTGGAAGGAAGAACAGGTTTTGATAGGATGGGGAGCTGGGAGAACATATGGTGCTTTCTGAACTCTGGCAAGTCATCTGATCCTTCTCACAGACAAAAAGCATATATAATTGAGATGGGAGGGAGGTTTATATAGTTAATGCTTGTTAAGTATTTGACTTAGGCATAGACTAATTTAGTCCTCTCAAAGCCTTTCTCCAAGGAACTGGAGGAAACCTGTGTTCATGTCAGGGAATGCAAAACTACCACTATCACATCAAATCTGGACTCTTGCCCTGAATATTATGTGTTGTCTGCTTGTGTACACACACCCGCTCTGCCACCCTACTCCTGCCTCTAATGCACATACATCTGGTCTCCTAACAGCAGGCACGTGGCATCAAAAGGACAGTGAGAAAACTGGTAAGAGTAATGCCGTTGTTTTGGGTAAACTAAGACGTCCATGGGGTGAAGATGGATATTTTCAGTTTTCCCAGATGTACAGTCATTCAAAAAAGCACAAAAGAAAAGCACTGATTTGAGATGAACAAGTTTTTCTATAGAGACAGAGAGGTCTTGTTATAGAACTCCTTTTCAAATGCAGGCTCCAGTGTGAGGACATTTTGGGACCTCAGGTCCTTTGACAGGGAAAGAGAGAGCTCCTGATCAGACCAGCAAGGACTCCCTGTTGCATTCAAATGTTCACTGTGAAAAAGCAAAGCGAGTGAGGTTTTGTTTTGCTTGACTGAGCTTTACAGTACCAGTTATTGTTTTGAAAAGTGAAGAGATACCTACTACATCTCCTGGGAAAGTGAGAAGCAGCTTGCTTTGGAAGAGACTGCTATTATGGTGAAGTTCTCAGCTTAGATCTCTATTTTTGGCTTTATGTATTCATGTCTGCTTGAATTTCCCCTGCAATAACAGCTTTGTGATTAAATGACTTGAATAAATGGTTTCAGAACATCTGGGAATAGGCAGAAATGTAATTATTCATTTATTGATAGTGAGGTAGGTATTGATTTACATAGGATATTAAATGCTCTAGGGCAGAGGAATGAAATATTATTAGTATTTTAAAGGAGGAAATATTGCCACCTTGTTTTCTACTTTTAAGCACCTGTGGGGAGAATACCATTTTGCTAATGTTAGACCATTTGAATGCTTTGAATTATTTAGGGATTTTCAATATAGGCTGATGCAAGTGTAAAAGCCTGTCTGTGATAAGTCAAATTTGTTAAGAACCCTACATCTTCTTCCTTATGGTCCTTTATTGTTAGTCACCTATGGTTCTTGTCTAATGGAAATACAACCAAGCAGAGAGTTCAATTAAGAAATCTATCTGTCTGCCTACCTACCTATATATCTGTGTTGTCTCTTTCTCTTCTGCTCCATGGATGATACTACAATTGCTAGACATTACATTTTTATAATCTTTATTTCAAACTAGGCTCTCATAAGCATCCTATTTCAGGCGAAACATGTCATTATCCCTGTTACAGTAGAGCACTAGCTTTATAAAGGAAAGGACGAGAAAATTCAGTTAATATGTGAGTGAGTTCCTGTGGAGCAGAAGCAATGAAACCCAGGGAGGGACTCATCCGTGTGTGCTTCTGATGCCTAATAACAGCCGAGCTCTTGTAGTCAGTCCTTCGGCAGATAGGCGAAGAGGGTCTCTCTTCTCTACTTAATCCTTTATTTTCAAAAAACCTGTAGGGATGAGGTATTTCTGAAACTTTACCTTTCTGTCAATGTGCCTGAAAACAAAAGACTTCAAGATTTACCAGGGGAGACTAACGGATGGGCACTCAGGCAGGCTGCATGAGCCTAATTTGTAAAGGAAAGCGCCCTAAAAATGAATCCATAATACTTGAACCACATGTGCAAGAGCAACTGCAGCACACCCTAGAGGAGGAGGAAGAAGAGTACTACCATGGTATGCACTTACCCCATTCCATCCACAGAACAAAGCAGTACACTTTCTGGGATGTGGGAAGGTGCATACAGACTCTGGCCTCCCCAAGAACACTGTGTGACCCACAGGAGAGGCAAACTCATGGATCTCCAGCACATTCTTCCTTCATTGCACTGTCCTCCCTGCTCATTTGATTGCCTCAGTAACCCCTTCCTCATCCTCCCCCAGGGTATTTCCCTCCAGAGCATTAGCAGTAATTCCCAAATTACTGGTAATTCTTTCTGGTGGGTTTTTTTTCCCCCTCTGCTTCCTTTTTTTAAGGTTTCTGTATCTTTCCCAGATCTTACACAGAGCACCTATGGTTCACCACAGGACTTGCTTTATTGGCAACCTTTTGCAATGTTTTATCTTTTTTATTGCTTCAAAACAAAATGCTTCTCATACCTCTGTCCTCTGGTGATGAGTATGTTTCAAATATACCACTGATGCACTTGGAGTTGTGAAGGGAGACATTTCTCTCCATGTGACATATTGGCATTGATAGACAGGGGCTGTCACTACCCACCAGTATGAGTGTGCCAGAGCTTTCTTCCTGCACAGCATTAATGCTCAGTAAGGCCTTCTTTTCATCTCTTTCAGCTTTCTTTTCAGGCCTCCAATTAGAGTTTCTCAAACCTTTTTTTTTTTTTTTTTTTTTTGGCAGAAAGCATGCTATCAAATAGACACAGGTCTCAAAAACCTAAAATGTTTGCGTCTTATAGGCAATATTCACCACTTCTCAAGGGGAATAGAAAACAGAGGGGTCAGAGCTAAAATGAAGTGAGTGCCTCCCTGTTTGAAATAAGAATATCTGCACAGCTTAAATAACAGTTTTAAGGCCCAACCTGTGCTTGTATTCCCACCAGTGTTGTAAAATTGGTGCTAACATAGCTGGGGACAAACACTGCTGCTTAGGTTGAGGACTGGTGCATTTTCATTTAGTGTAAGGTAGTGACTAACCCACCCAACTGTCAGACTTACAGCACAAGTTATCTTGTGCCATCCCAGCTGCAGTAACCAACCTGGATCATTAAAAATGCTAGACAAGAACATCTGCTTAAACCTCTTCCATGAACATGGTCTCTTTAGAGACCATCAGTCGTGTCTCTGTGCCCTTGAGGAACTGAAGTAGGAGAATCACAACAATAACTCAAGTCCCAACCATCCTAAGCTAAGAAGGCGAAGTAATTGGGAAACATTTAGCCCTTCGCACTCTTATAAATAAATCTGCTTAAAATCACACATTTGGGGACTATCTACGTGAGAAATCTCCTTCACATCCCATGTGTGAAATGATGGGATAGTTTTGCCTGAGCTAAATAGGTCCAGCTGCAGTGAGCTGAGAGAAGCTAAGCCTCATAGCACTTTAAGACACATCCCACAGGTTTAGGATGGGACAAAGTAGATTCTGATCTCTCCCTGCTGATGGTGCTTAGTTGATTTCTTCAAGCCTCTATTTCTTTGGCTAAAAATTGCATCACGCAGTCAGGAAGCCATGCCCAGTGCTGCACAGGAATACAGGCACTAAATATTGAAAGATCAAATAATCAAGATAACATGACTGTGAGCAACTCATGAAGAAAACATGAACTCACAGGTGTTCATCAGAACTGTGAAGTTGGCAACTACAAACCTAGAAATTCAAGACAATCATGTGTTGATCATAGATCAGTTGTAACCAAGTTATAGGACTATAGCAAGGCAGAAAGTTGCTTGCTCATTCAGACTCCTAAATACAACCTTAATGTTGTCTTTTCCACAACTGATTCAGAAACATCTGTAAACCCTATCAACTTTTCCAGTGTGTTAGCATACCTGAGAATGCATTAGCCTAGATGACTCTTGGAAATTTTCAGAACATGATTTGTCTCTATTTTAGCTCAAGACCTAATGCATGCACACTGAAAATTTTGGCAAAATTGAAAAAAAATTACAATGAAATACTCTTTCTAGGAATAAAGAGCAAAAGAATTTTGGAATTCTATTCAAAATATTCTTGGTCCTACTTATCACCCTTTCAGAAGTAGTTTTCCATGAACACTTCCATGCAAGCACTTTTATTTCAAAACTCATAGTGGTATATGATTCTCCTTCCAAATAATGTAGAAGAACACAAAACTATTTTGGGTTACTCTGTAATATTTGATATATAATGTCTCTGTCTCTCTACCTGGAAACATGAATAGCTGCTGCATCTACACTGCACACTGTGTCTCTGTGTACATTTCAGTTTAAACTTTTCCATCTTAACCTTCCTTTTTGTTTGCAAATCAGTAATATTGATGTTTTCCATTTTCTATCTTTTCCCTTGCTTTAGAGATATGCCAACAGGAAAACAATCATCAGCTCCCTTGACATACAGCACAGCTCCATCACTGATCCGAGTTCATTAATAAAAAAGTGATTTCTAATTATTTAAGATGAATGCCTGACAAAACCTAGTATGTGCTTTTGAATGTAATGATGAATACATTTCTTACATATTATTTCTTAAAGTTGCAAATAAAGTCCACTTCCTCCCTTTCCCGAAATGTTTTAGAATATATATTCTTTACATAGGCTTTCCCATTTTTTCCACTATCTTACATTCCTATGACCTAAATACTCTTCAGAAAGACACTATGACTAAGGTCAATGAAACAGGAAACTGAAACCCTGAGAGCAGTTACAGAAACTGCCTTTACACTCACTGCTCCTTCCAGCAGCAATGGTTAAGTTTAGCAGCAATCTATTATTAAAGAGACTGGGACACTTCAGTCTAGAGAGAGATGTCTGGGCCCAGGGTGGACTACAGCCGTGTGCTATAAAGACAAAAATTACTGGAGAATGTATAAACAGAAGGATTATTTACTATTCTTGACAGTGAAAATGGGATACCCAGTGAATTAATCAAGAAGTGGATTTAAAACAAATCGAAATAAGTCACCAGCCGAGTCTTATGCTGGGAAGTCATTGCCACAGGATATTTAGGTGGCAAAGGTATAAACAGGTTCAAAAGTTTTTTGCATAAATTTGGAGGGGTAAGATCGGTTAAACATGATAAATGAAAATGTAACTGTGAATGTCAAAGAGAAGAGGAACAAAGAATGGGTATTTACTATTTCTAAGCATTTTATTTGGTGTCCAATAGCTGAGGGTGGGGTTTTTTGGGGTGACCAGGCAGTAAATTTCTAGCAAACACGTGTAATTAAACTGTGGAGCTGATTGCTAGAGGATGCCATGGAGGCCAGGAGCAAAATGCAATCAAAAAGTGATTGGACAGATTGAGATCAGAAAAGACTCGTGAGGGATGTTAAATGCAACAATATGAAGGTATCCTTCAGTTCGGCTTGTCAGAAGATGGAAGCCTATGCCAGAGGAAGGATGAATCTGAATTTGTCCTTTTCTTGCACATTTCCTGAAGCATCTGCTCTCACTGGCTGCCAAAGACAGCTCTCTGGGCAAATTGGTCTGACCTCGCTGGATGTTTCGTAGGTTTGTATCCAAATGATCAGTAGTGAAGAGGCATTTGGATCATCCTCGAAACAAAAGTGATGCTGAAAGGCATGGAAACAGCAGAGGTAGTTTACAATCCTCCCTTAGCCATGGCTTGTTTGCAGGCTCAGAGGGATGACAGCACATCTCTGAGTGTGTGTTATAAGCCTAATAGACCTGGTTGCCGAACTCCACAAAAATCTAAATTCACTTGTTTTGGTTTGTTTGCTTGCTTTTTAACCAAAAGTTTTGGCTGCAAGAATTATATAAAGATGAGGAGTGTTGTTGCAACTGGCTTAAACTTCTGTGAAAAAGATAGTTTAGAGGCATCTTGCATTTAACACAGCTGTAAGAGGCATTAAGCACGTCTCACCTCCCCCTCTGCGGCTCCCTGCAAAAGGCAGCCTGGGTGTTTTTTAGGGATTTGGCTGCTCTGCACAGCAGTGCCTGGGTTGAGTGTTGTTTCAGGGGTGTGGTGAACATGCTTGTTGCTGTAGGGGAAAAACAAGCTAGAGGTGTAGAGGGAATAAGCGAGCTCACAGAAGCAGAAGAAAGTTTTAACAGAGTCTGATGCTTTTGGCAGAATACTGGCATCAGTTTTGGGTCAGGGTAGTGACCAAAGGAGTTTAGGAGCGAAGGTAGGGAAATTACATTTTTTGTGGTTGTTATTTTGGTTTCTCCACTGATGAAAGAAGCAGGGTTTTGTACAGCCTTCCAAATAGGCAGAACTGCAGCAGATACCTGATTGCATCACCCACCTCTCCTCCTAACTGGAATAAGCTAGGAGAGTTTGAATTTTCATTAACCACTCAGCCTAGAGGGATAATAAGTCGTGTTACAGAAACCAGAGAGACAGGCAGAATGGCCTGATTCTGTTTGCAGTGTGATGCACAGTGTTTCCACTGATCGTGAAGAGGCTTGACTTTTTGTTTTTGTGCTTCCTGAGTTTCCAGCAGTGAAAGGGAGTTGTTTGGGATGGTACTAAGATGCAGCAAGAAATACTCCCCAATTTGCAAATGAGCTCTGTGAAACAGCGTCCATGCATTTTTCAAGAGGACCCTCATGAGGCAAATCAGCTTCAATTCAATTTTAAAGTGTGGCAGGCAAAGTCTTAATTCCTGTTATTTTAGGTACCGCTCTGTCCCTGGATCACCCAGTTTCTGTGCTCCTGAGTCTGCAGAACAGCTGTGTGGGTTCTGGCTGGGAACTGAGGGAATCAGAGTGGAGATGAGGCTGCTTACCCAAAGCAAATCTCCATACATCGAAGAACATCTCTCAGATGTTATAGAAGGTGTGCTTCAAAGAGGCAAGCCCTGAAAAGGAGCAGTTCAGGAGCTCTGCCATGTGAGTAATTTTATTCCTGCAAACAGAAAGGGGGAAAAAAGCCCTACCCAGCTTTGTAGCCCAGACAGAGCAACTGGCTCTCCCTACTTGGCTTTTCTCTTTTTTTTCTTTTAGTATATAATGGGAAAGCATGTTAGGCCCAGAGCTCAGACATGGGAGTCTGCATGAGAACAGCAGCTCCAAGACAGTAAGTGGAGGTGACAAGTTCCCAGCAATATTAAACATTAACACTGAATATTTTGTTGGTATTTAACTCCACAATGTTTCATGTTACTGAGCAGAAACAGAACATCCCCCCTCATCCCCACAATTTTGTTCCTTACTCCTCCGCTTGGTAAATTCAGAAGGCAGGAATGAGAGATGCCAGTTCCTTCAGGGTTGAAATGACTTTATATAAACTAACAGAGAGGGCAAGTTTATGAAGTGGAGACAGGATCTAATTCTGTACTCTGCTGAGACTGTGACTTGAAATGGGGAATACTTTGTGTACGAGGTGGGCATGCTTATGTGTGTAATATATATATATATATATATATATATATATATATGTATGAAGCTGAACACAGGAGAAATCCTGCTCATTTAGAAATCAGATGGTGGCAAGCAGCTGAGGGGGAGAGCTGGAATTTTAAAGTGATCTTTTAAAATGTTTATGTATATTTTGTTGCTGCTGGAAATGTCTGTTTGCACCTCAGGGAGGTTCCTGAACTTCCCACGTTGGGGAGCAGCTGGCCCAGAGGGGCAGATTTATTTCTGCTACATGACAGAAGGAGTTTTATCAGGGAAGCAGCTGCCTCGAAGCACCCACTGCTCTCCAGGTCTGCAATCAGAGTGAATGCAAGGTCAAGATCTGCTCCTCGCATCCACCTGGGTGCTCCTTGCATTCACCAGCCTACAACTGTGGTCCTAGCACACAGCAGTCATCAAACCTGCCACAGCTTTCAGCACCCACTTAGCATGCAATTCCAATTGACAGATTCATTTGGGGAGTACCCATTACAGCAGCGTAATTGCCGTCCTGACAGGGAGCCAAGTTAGACCACAGGGAGAAGAGGTTTTTTTCAGCACTCCTGGTATGGGGTGAGGGTGTGGTGGGAGTGCTGGGAGCGTGGTACAGGAGCACATCCTGCATCCTCTCCCTTGTGCCCTCTTCTGCTGTGAGCTTACCATGCTGTGCGGGGCAATGAGGAACCAGGAGAGTAAATATTCCCCTTATATATCAAGAAGTGTAAACAAGGGTATATTTACCAACTGTGCTGCTTCCAAAACCCCAAGCTGTGCTATTCCTTCAAGAGAGGTGTCCTGGAGGACCAGCTCTGCTGCTAGCAGGAACTGCTGTGCTTCTGCTGAGCTCAGTTGCTGTTGCCTGATAGTGTCTGAGGAACTGGTTGGTTCTCACATGTTGAAAGAGAGAGACAGATGCAAATGCACACACCCCTGCAGAACTCCACAGACAGGCCTCCAAACAGCAAGTGGTAAATCAGGATGGGCTGGGGAGAATGCCATTGCTTGCTCACCCAAATGCTCCTGAAGACCCCCTTCCTCATCCATTCCCTGATCCTGCAAGGGGCTACTCTCTCTTCTGTTCACTAATATTTTTCCTTCAGAACCTATGCTCTGCTGATCCCAAGCCTTTGTATGAGGTGCAAGGTGCCCACTCTGGTGGCCTGAGCTCCTGAGACTCTGGGGTCAGGAACATGAGAGTCATGAACCAGTTCAATGGACAAGGCTGATTTCTATTTAACATTGTCCCACATGTAAAAATGGATACAGCAGAGTTTGCACCAGACTTCAAATGAACTAGTTTCTGAATGCCCACCTCAAGAGGACAGCTCATGTTCTGTGCATGCAATACATACCCCTAGGACCTCGTGTGCACTGCCTTTAGGCAAGGGGCAGAGCTAAATATCTCCAATGTGCACATCGTGAAGACCCCCATGGGTTCAGGCTCTGTAAGAGAAATGCTTCCTCTGTCCCTGAGACACATGGAGAGAGGGTGGTTTGAAGAAAAGGGAAGGGAACCTGCTGCACTTTGTGCTGTGCAAGACATGCATATACATTGGAAAAAAAAGACAGCAGGGCCTGAATTTCCATTGCCTCTACCCTGGCAACTGAAGCTTTTAACACTGGTGGAGCTACCTCACGACCCCAGGTTTGTGTTACTGCAATCAGGATCCAGCCCACAACAAATCACATCCTCTCCAATTTGCCTTCTGTTGTCTTGAATTCACCTTTCCATTTATACTGCTGTAAATTAACCCTCATTAAGGCAATGAGTGCATACTAGCATAAAAGCTGTGTAAGTGGAAGGTGAATCAGATCCAGTGGTGTTATGGGGATGTTATCTGATTATTTACTATGCTGTTAAGTAACAAGTGCTATACATGGCAAAATTAATATCAAACAGTAATGGGGTGCTGGTGAGATGCACTACAATTTACTGTTATTATTCATACGTTTAACAACATTTTAGGAGAACAATTTGGGTTTTTTTAAGTAAGCATGTTTGTGCACTCTCTTGAGTACAAAAGATCGTTATTATCCAGTTTTGTTTCCACAGATTTTGTTTGTCTTCTGGTTCCTTTTGGGGGATGAGAGATCTGTTCTGATAGCGAGAGAACTTTCTGAGAAGCAGCAGCACAAACCCACTTGTGCCTTGAGAGAGTGCTAAGGAGTGGTGATGTCAGTTGATGCCTGTGGCACACTGGGGACAGTAAATACCTTTCCTGGCATACTTTTGTTGCAGAGCAACAGTTGGATTCTGTGGTGGCCACAGCAAGATTGAGAATACGGCAAAGATGTAAAGACACAATAAACAGGGATATAGATCTCAGGCTTCCTTCTTCCTCACACTTACCTGCACTTCTGTGTCTTGCTATGCTCGCAGCAGCACCTCTTGATTCACTGATGGGCAGGGGCAGGACATCCCAGTCTATAAGAAACAAGAACTGGTTCATCCCCAAAGTGCTTGTGGGGGGTGACCTGCACAGTGGGCAATAGGACAACTGCGAATGGGTTGAGCTACCATCCTTATTGCCTACAGGACAGAGGGACTGGTCCTGGGAATGGGGTCAGAGCACTGCAGAGCTGAGACTCAGGGCTTGTCCACATGGGACACCATCATATATAAATGGCAGTGGTTTACCTGGCAGTGGTTAGTGTGCCTATTAGTGCATGCTAAAAGTGCACAGAGTCACCAGCAAAGGGTTGAATCACTCAAATGCTTTTAAGATTAAATGTTTTCTAAAAGCTTATCCTTTCTTTCCTTTTTAACCTAGCAGTTTAGAGGGAAGCCTCTGAAATATCAGTATGGTGCCCCTGGAGAACTTAACCACACAGCTGCTGGGCATTCCCTTCCCGGACACCCCTGCTTGCTGCCCAGCTATATGCTAAGCTGGACGGAGGAACTGGGTTTGGTTAAAAATTAATACAGATAACCACAGTGATTAGTTTCCAGTTGCATCAGTCCCCTGTGTGGAAGGACTGATGCCAGCTCCCCCAGTGCCTGGAGCAGAGCTGTGCTGCTCCTTTCTCTCACTGTTCCCTAGGTGCCTGTGCTGTGCAAGTACAATGTCTTCCTCTGAGTGCAGTGGACCCTCACATCTCCCTGAGAATTACTCTCACAGAAAGCATAAGGTCAAATTCAGTTTTCCCATTTGTTCACTGCCTTCCTGTATGTTTGTCTGTAGAGAGATTCATTTGCCAGTGTTTTCCCTCTGAAAACAAGAGGTAAGAAATGATGGCACAGGCCACCATGTTGCCACTCATGCTCTGTCTCCTCAGACTCATTGCATGAAGCTAACTGGGTCATTTGCTTTTGGTAGCAAGGTTGTTTTTCTTCCCCCTCAAGTAAAACTGGCTTTTATGTAAATAATTTTTGGACCAGCTGCACTGAACTAATTATCTGGGTCATTCAAATTTCTGCTTCTGGAAGTAATTATGGCCTTTGGGAGTATACTGTATAATACCGATTTATGATTGGAGACTGAGAGTCTTCCTTATCTGCATGAATACTATAAAGCAAAGTTAGCAAATCTTCCTTACATCCTCAGGGCCGCAGAGCGCTCTTCTCCTGTGCACAGAACTCCCATTCGGTCTAATAAGCATCTCCCTTCTCCCCTTCCTCCGTTCGCACACACTGAGGACTCTCGGTCTGGGTATAATCAGCAGGCTCTGGTCTGCCATTTGGGACAGCGCTCCAACATCCTTTCTCCTTTTTTCTGCCTGAAGCTTTATACCCCATTAGCTCTTAACTGGGGCATCAGTGAAAAACAAGGAGGAAACTTTATAGAGAGGGCAGGCATATGTGAGGCAATGAGTAATTGGGAAGACTGGGTTTGCTGACATCCGTTGAGGAAGGAATGAGTTTACACAAAAGACTCAGGTGTCCTAGATTTTTTTTGCAAGAGGCTCTGAGACTGCAAGCCTGTAAGCTGCCCTACCTATGCAGAGGGGCTGTCCTAGACTGCTGGCAGAAAGGAGATTTTGGCAGGAAGAGGACAGTGAGAGGTGGTAGCAGTTCAGGCCACATCTCATCTTGAAGAGGCTCAGGGCCATTATCTTCCCCAAAGGAGATACAGCAGCCTGGAGCAGCTTGGCAGTGCTGGATAACAAGGAGCACAGTGCTGCTGTACAGCCACCACTGATCTCTCTATCTCACAGCCAACTCCCATGCTAAGGAAAGCTCATTTAGGCTTTTACTAAGAACAATGACCGAAACTTCACAGCTAAAACAAAGCTGTGTAACACCAGGGCAGAAGAGGACGTAAGCCTGAAGATGCAGTCAAAATCAGTTCACAGATTGGGCACAAAGTGAAAAAATGTTATCAGCTTTTTTTTTTTTTAATTGTAATTATATGATTCTTGCAAAATATAAAACCAGTAGAAATATAGCCTATTTGTATATCACTAGACATGAAGACAAAAATGAACAGAGACTCAGAGTATTTCAAACTTTTTGAGCTCATCTTCAATTCATATCTGCCTCTCTCAGCAGCCTCTGCCTTGACATGGGCAGTCTCACTGTCCTTTATTCTTTTCTTTCCAACCAGTTTATCCCTTTCTAACTAAATCCAATACACATAAACTATAAGGCAGTAAAATGGAAGAGCACACCAAATGTGAGATCTGCTCCTATCCCAGAGCTCAACTTTTTGCGTGTTGCAGCCTACTATAGCTGGTGTCCAGCTTCATTCTTTTAGTAGAAGCATCTGCCCACTCTCCTGTGCTTCTTCAGAGCCCAGGGCCACAGAGTTCCTGCCACAGATAAGTACTCCTAGGTATTTCTGCACTAAAAATCAGTAATTATAACAGCAAGCAATAATGCTTTGTAACTGAAAAAGCACTGTAATTAGCTGTCCCATTTACATGCCTCAAATATTAAAAATGAAAATAAATTAAAAATAAATTTAAACCTGGTGTAAGATGATCAGAAATGGTTGACATTTTTCAATTAAAATTTTCTTTTTCTAGTGGGCCATGTTTAGAGGGGATGAAAAATATAGATTTGTCAGTTACGAACTTACACTTTGTACTTACTGTCTGAGTTTTCTTGAATTGTTAGGTCTTGCAAAAGTACCCACATTAAAAAAAAATCCAACATCTGACTGGATCATTTGGGAAGCAGCTTTTGTATTTTCTCATTCAAAGCTATTTTTTGTTTAGAATTTTTCCTGTAATGTGCAGCTAAATGAGTTTTAAAACACTTCGTAGTGTTTTAAACAAAACTGCAACCATTCTGTCAATCAAGTAAGGAAAAACACCATCTCATCCAAACTGAACATAGGTGATTTTATGATTCACCAGAAAGTGTTGAATTTTTTTTGCTTTTCAGCATGATCGAAACCAGCTCCTCTCTTGCTTTCTCCTGATTTTTTGAGACTGGAAGTAAGCCAAAACCTCATTTGCCTAGCTGTAGAAGGCATCATTAGTCATCAACATGGTTAGATGGGGAATAGCTGGAGAGTTAGGTGCTCCAGAGATCAGTATTAGACTCAATCTTTTTTAACATTCTCACTAATTATCTGAGATCATACGGGTACTCTATATTATTTGTATTCATTGGTGCCGCTCGAATTCAGAGGTGTTGTGAACCCCAGTGGGGAGAATGGGAGTTTGACTAAATGGACAGAAGATTAATATCCATTTAAATTGATCCAATTAAGGATGTTCATGTCAAAAAATGCTAGTTAATAGAGCTGAACAAAATAGCTCCAAATGCAGATGTTAGCTAAAAAAACCCCAAAAACTCAACAGTGGTGCTCCGAAAAATATTGGATACTAGGTGGTCACAAACTGGAATGGAGCCTGGAATGCAATGTAAAAGTGAAGTGCATCTCGCCCATTTGGGCTGAACAGTTACTACAAAGGACTTCAAAAAGAAGAGGAACTCACGGGAAAAAGGTCCATCAAAGGGTTTCACACTCCAAGCTCCTGACACGAGTGTGAGTTCTGGAGGTGTCTACATGCTGCCAGATGCCACCAGGAAAGGCTCTTATTTCTTTATTTACCCTTTTTACATGCTTCTTCAATTCATCTGCCACTGGCCATCATTAGGAACACCATCATAAGACACTTTTGATTTATTTATGACTGCTCTTGTTTCCCTGTATCATCCCTGTTTCCTGCAAACTGAGAGTTCCTCCTCAGTAGGGGATCAGTAAAATGATACTCAGATGGGCAGCCCAATACAAGAGAGAAACAGCACCAAAGATGATGGAAGTGTGTGGGTGAAGCAATGTGTGGCCAGTAGCAGGCCAAATGGCAGGAGGAAATTTTTAGTACTGGGAGCTACCAGGGCTGGAGGAAGAAACCCTGTCACTACATGTTCAGACCATTTCTGGAATCACGTAGAAGTGGAAGGGATATTTTGTTGGCTGCTGTATGGGAAAAGCAACTTCTATTATAGTAGGTAACTGGCAAATGGGTTTAAGTAGGTCTTCATATTTAACCTCTCCAGTAGTTGTCTTCTACCTTTGATCTTGCTAGAAATCAATGAGCTCACCTAATCAATGAAGAACAGTGAATATAGATTGAAGGCAGCTCTATGTGATTCTTTGAAGCTCCCAAATGTCAACTAAAACATAGTAAAAACTTTTCCAAGAGTATTTATTGGCTCATCATTTATAATGAGATTAGTACAGAGAGTCAAAGACACAGATCATAATGTCTGCACATAGATGTGTCTGGAGCACTAATGTAAGTCCTGCGGTAGGGCGTGAGTCAATATTTCTTATGGATACATAACTGATAGCTGAGAACAGGATCAATTTTCTAGTGAACATGGGAGGAGTGCTTGCTCACCTTTTCATAGTTTTCATGCCTCCAGGACTGCTTCAGCAGCTTTAAACAATAACCTGATGAGGGTTCTTTCCTCACTTTTTATTTTTGAATTCTTAATTACTTCAAAATATCTTCCTCTTCCCTTCTCTGGCATTTAAAACAATCCAAAACCTCTCCATCTCAAATGAGTTGCCCTGATTTTTCCCCTGAGCTCTGACCACTGAATAGCTTTGTGTGCCTTTGATGGTCACCCCTCTGTCTCCTTCCCAGGACCTGACTGCAATGCCACCTTTAGCACTGCCTGAGAGAAAATTCCATAAAAGATGTCCCTAGACCAGTGTCAATGTCCCTGCTCAGTGCTAGGCCAGATACATCCTGGGCAACAGGTTGCACACTGCATGGTGGCAAGAGGCACTGAAGTGCTCTCTGGGGCACAGACACACCAGCTGTCCTCCGACTGGGACCAAGGTTTGTTGGGACAACCTATTTAAACAGGAACAAAGAAGAAAATTAAAGTATTCACTGAATATGAATACTGTGATGAGAACATGTCCTTAGCTGAAATCATCACGTTCCTTTGCACTCACCCATTTTGTGTTGAGATGCGATTTTCTTTTATGGCTGGGGTCTAACCAATGCCAACACTAGTGGGATGCCCTTTGATGCCAAGCCCCATTACAGTAGGTTTCAAACCAATGTAGTAAATGTGGTACAAACCCCCATACAGAGGGCACGAGGAAGGGCTAGAGAGGGAACATCACTTAAAGCAGTTTGATGTGAACAGAGAGGGTTCTCACAGCCTACAATATGCACCACTGGTGAGACTGGCCAGTGAGCACCCAATTTACACATCACAGACTTTACACGCCAACCTGTCCTCCTGCATCTGGCCCTTTCCTAAAAATTAAGGGTGGGCCATGGCCCAGAAAACATAAGTACCCCTATCTGATTAGAAAACTTCCGCTACAGCCAAATTCAGCAGAAGGAAGAGTGCATGAGGATCTGGACTTGCATGTACTGATCAGACTGTTTGGATAGCAGTGCCTGCAATCCTGCAGCTTGTGTCTGCCCTTCTGTCAGCATCACTGCCCTGAGACCATTGGCACCATCCCACCAGTGCTCTCTGTCTCTCTCTTAGTTTGTTGTCTTAGCACAAACTCACCCTCCTCAGGAGCATGCACTCTACATGCTAGGGCTGAGCTGGGTGGCTGCAAGGCAGGGATGGGAGCTGATGTGCATGTGCTGTTGTGGGGCTGGTACCTCCTTGCAGAGGGCTGGGCACAGCTGCGGTCTGAGACATCCCACACCCCTGCAGCAGGATCTGCTAAAGCCCGTGCACCAGAGTCCTGCAGTGCTCTTCTTCAGGGAAATCCTTCTGTCTGTTTCCACTGCAGACTCTGCACTGCATGTGCAAAAGTTCTACTCTCCGAGGTGGGAAGTGTGACAGAGATCTGCAAAGATGGAGAGTTTTGCTTTCCCATGCACTGCATCCACCACTCTGGCTTCTTCTGCAACAACCACTGCGGACAGTTTCCAAATTGCAAGAAATCCCCAGATTGCTTAGAATTAGCAGTAGGTCTTTATCATCATTAATCTTTCATAAATCTTAAGCCTAAAATAAATGGTGTGACAGCTCTGAATGTCAGGAATTATGGGCTGTAGCAGTTTTGTTCACAGACGTTGTATATGTGTATTTGGGGATGTGGTTGCCAAACCCCCTCTATTATTTGTTCTGGCTGCACATTGTTTATACTTTTCTTCCTGTTTTTCAAACCAGAAATTATTGTCCCAGTGGCTAGATAAAATATTTCTCCCACAAAAGAAAGCACTGGTTGAAGAGAAGCACTTTCGTAATTTTGTTGTTTGTTTTTTTTTTTACTTACAGCAGTGGAGAATGAGAGATTTCTTGGACTTTTCATGTTAATATTTTATATTCTCTAAACGTGAGAAAAGGTTTACAGAGCAAATGGTGAAAAATGAGAGATAATGTAATGTGATGGACTAAATGCACCCTGGGAATTCATACTGTCTCTTCCACCCACCCATTACAAACCAGGTAGGGCCAGCTCTTACTAGCCAGAGTCTCTGCAGCCTATACTAGGCATTATTGAAGCCACCCACAAAACAGAGCAATCAACTCGGTCATTGCTCCTCCAGAACTGGAGTAAATTTGGTGACAAGGCTAAATCCTTGTGAAGTGAGCTGCAATTACTCATGTGAGTAAGCACGCCAAGGCTGCTGAGACTCCCAGCATGAGTGAAGGCTGGCCACAGGAGCAGGTGCTGCAAACCCAGGAAGAACGGGCCTTTCAGGGACCCTCACTGCTGCATGGGTACCCCTTTCTTCAGAAGTGCTTGGCAGAGCTATTGGGGCGAACTGACAACTAGGGTACTTGCAAACTAAATTGCCAGTCCAGTAAGGGGAAGGAGGGGATGTGATCCTCTGGATCCATTGCTAAATCAGAAATATAGCAGAGTTAAAAGATAAAAATGCTATGAAAGAGTAAAAATACAGTTGATTATGTTGATAAGTCTGTACTCGTTTTTACTGTAAGACCCCTGTGTTGCATCCTGTGAGGGTAGAAAGGGGCAGGTGGATATTCTCCAGCTCCTGAAGCAGCCAGGGGAGAAGGTGAAGGAAATATCCTATTAGGTTTATTTTTTTTCTTTTCTGAAATATTTCACTCATCTCCTATGACCTTATATTGTGCACCTAACTAAGGACTTACCCAGATTTCATCCCTTATCCCCAAACTTCTCCTAAGGACACAGGTTATCACCACCATTACTGTCCATTGCATTGATACTGACAGTAGGCAGTCACCTATCATGGTATTGTGATATATCATCTGTCATGATACACCACCCACTTTCTCAGGGAAGCTGAACTGCCCAGAACACTGAATTCTCACTGAGATCTACACACAGAAGCTGACATCAGAATGGCAGCTGAGTGCCACAAACATTGACATTTTGTTGTTGCTGTCATTAATTAAAAGGCTGAAGCATTTAAATACAATCTGAGAGAAAACAGTGTAGGTTGTGGCACCAAATCACAAGTGTAACTCATCAGTGTAATAAGCCAAGAAACACGCATTTGTAGAGCAAAATATTACTGCACATAATCCCTATCTGATGTCAGAGGGGAAGGGCATGGACATTCCCATCTCCAGCTTGTGCCCAGATGGCGAGGCATGGCAGCTCATCTGCAAAGGCCATTAAAAGAGGCTCTTTCACCTGCTGTGTCAGGGGATCAGCTCCGGTTATAAGATCAGCATCCTCAGTTGATGTGAACTCTTACCACTTCACTGAAGCCAAAGGATGAGGCAGCTTTGCATGAGCTGAGAATCCACCTGCCTCCACCTTCAATTTTATTACAATGGTTTGGGATAAGAACAAAGGGAAATTCCCATAGTCCGAGGGGAAATGCTCACTTCCATACCTTTTCCAGTGCCAGTGAGCACTAGTATTTCTTTGTTAGGCCAGACAAAAGGGTTGTGATTTAAAAAATAAATATCTGTGATGATTATGTGCTTTTTAATTTTGATGACTCTATTCTCCAGTACTGACAGAAGAACTGTATATTGTATATGGGCAAAATGGAGGATCACCTTCATTGAGTTTTGCCAGTGATTTCCTAGTGGTCCCCTCGTAGAAGCAGCTCTGGGGAGGTGGTTCAACTTGCAGTGATGTCTTCTCCCTCACTTTTCACCAGGTGCTCCAACTACACAGAAATGTTGGGTGAGGAAGCACCCAACAGTCCTCAAAAAGGCTGATGCATCTCTATAGACCAAGAGAGAGGAAAAATGTGACATCCCTCCCCTCTTGAGTTGCTGGAGGTGGAAGGCAGCAGCTACTGTAGAGACGAGGTGAATTATGATTTCCAAAGGAAGTACATGGGAAGGTCACAGAGCAAAAAATCCGACATTATTTCCATTACAGAGAGAGATGAAGAGGTGCCAGTATTTCTTCAGCTTATTCCTTCTTCACAAATGAAGCAGCTATTTTGTCCTTTTTTTTTTTCCCTGGTTGTTGTTACAGTAAATCC
Organism: Manacus vitellinus; assembly: GCF_001715985.3. Taxonomy (NCBI): domain Eukaryota; kingdom Metazoa; phylum Chordata; class Aves; order Passeriformes; family Pipridae; genus Manacus; species Manacus vitellinus. The sequence goes on along the minus strand of NW_021940535.1, from coordinate 10,332,784 downwards.
CTAAGACCAAAACTTTGGAAAAAAGCACTCCACCACTTGGGAAATTTCCATGGCAATTATTTCTTCAGTTTCCCTGTGCTATTGGCTGTGGTTTGAGATGACATCCATCCTGGTGGCAGTGGTGTGGCACTCCCTTTCTCCAGCTCAGTTCTGATTACAAGGCCACATCAAGCAAACCAAAAGACCAGCAGCTTCCGTGAAAATACTCCCACTGACTTCAAAAGACTTTGCATCCAGCCTCACACAGTGGTCAAACACTAGACATACTGCAGCAACCAAAGGAACCATTGCTCACAGCTGCAGATGCAGGCCCACATAAAAGACAGTAGAGACACTCGCCTGATGTATTTGGGCTCAGATTGCCCCAAAAATACAAGGGTTTTTTTTTAAGTGTGAAGATTTTAGTCCTTCACAGAATCCCTTTGTCTGAAACTATTCTACTGGGGCCTGTTTACCAGGAGGTTTATTCCAGGTTCAGATTGGGATAAACAACCAGCAAGAGTCTCCTTGCTTCCAGAGGCAATTGGAAACTGTGTGCTCACTTGTGCTGCTATGCTCCCATCAGATGAGGAGAGATCCAAACAACAAGACATGGACATCAGTGGGACCCTTTGTGCTGACAAGAACGCGCACCAACAAAGACTTACCTTCATGAGTACAGATGCTGTACATTCAGATACACATATGCATAGAAATATACATACATGTATGTATGCTTTGGGGCATTTAAAATAATCTACTATATAAATCATGTGATTCATATCATATTACCAAAATATGGGCCTAAGGCAGTTTTTGTGCCTAGTGAAGGATCTTCATGATAACATTTTCATGATGGCATTGCTCAGAGAAGCTGGTGGAATGATAACCTGATGCAGAGACAGTGAGGATTGTCACAGTGAGTTAGTGCCTCAGAAGCAGACCCTGCCCCTGTGCAAGCAGCACAGAAGGCCATGGAGTTGCACCACTATATGCCATCTGCTGGTAAAGTCTCTGCTGTCCAACAAAGGGGTTGTTATGAGGTCCTTCCCTCTGGATTTGGCTATAACTCAGCCTAGAGGATATATCCTATGCAGGAAAGCTACTTACTGTGTGAAAGTGAAGGGCATTGCATCCTAACAATGCTGCAAGTCCCTCTGCAAATAGCAAAAAGTAGTATGCATTCATGCATATTTGTGATTTTGAAGGGCTCAAAAGGGAAAAATTATAGTCAACTTGGAGATAGATATGTTCATTCTGCCTCAGTTATGGAACAGGTGGTAGTAGCTCCATAGCAGGTTTTATACTGAGGAATTAGGTTTAGCATCCTGGTGGAGCCAAAATGAAATAGATTAATTTTTTTTAATCTATTTATTTTCAGGATGAAAAGTTCTCTTTGAGTTTTCCGGGAACTTTCTGAGGGCACTTTGGTTTCCATCAAGTAGAAAAAGAAACAAATGTTAAATACCAGTCACTCTTCCACTTTCTCACTCCAATACAAAGCCATGGTGTACCAAAGCACTTGCATGGTATATGACTGTGCTCAGGGAACTTTATACAGAGTTGTTCTCCCTGGAGGAAAATACAAGGTTGGGGTTTCGAACTACATTACAATGCAATCTTATGGATTGACATACGTGCATTACATCATTTTACATTTTGGAATTTATGAAGAGGAGGAAAAATAAGACAGTAAACATGATGTGCAAAAACTAGAGTAGGTTAAATGTTTTAACGAGTAAATTTTTTCCTTGTTGTGTACTGTTTTTAGTGTGCAGATACTACCAGATATTACCAACAAAGTTGTAAAGCAGTTTCTCTTTTCCTGTTTTGCTGTCAAATGTAACAGTTTTGTCCATTTATTTTGCATTAAGCTGACATTGTCCATCCTGTGTCTCCCAAGTTTGGCTGGTTTTGTTTGTTTCTAAGTATTGGTAAAATTACTTCAGCTTTCAAATTTGACGTAGGATGACTGAACAGAACATTTTTCTTACTGGTTGGTAACAGTGTGATTTGTGTCGTGGGAAATGTGGCATGCTGACAGGTATCTCCACAAATGTGCTTAAACTTAAGTACAGAAAGATTTGTTATCTACAAATACATCAGCAGGTAGGAGGTCTCAAATAATTAGCTTGGGGAAGAGCGCCTTTGGTATGATTTTTGATTCCGATTATTTCCCAAGTCTATTCTCCTAGGAGAGATGGCAAATGTCAACCCGGTGAGGAAGTCCAGAGCAGAAGTCTGGAGGCAACTCTTCTCTGAGCTGCTACAGCTTGCTGTGTGAACCTGGCAAAGTCAATTAACCTCTCTATTAATTTTTTTTCTGTAAAAATGCAAATGCTCTAAAAAATGAGTGACTGAGCCAAACTCCAGGCATATTCATGGAAAGACAATTGCTGACCTCAAGATCAGGCTAATAAGTCTCATAGGTGTGGTGAGATGTGATTCAATAATATTTGCAAAGATCTCTGAGGTTCTCAAATGTAGGATGATCTGAGCAGCTAAAGAAATTCAGTGACAACTCCTAATGAATGCTTACCTATTAATCCTCCCTCCTCCCCTCCCCTTTTCATGTCAAAGTAGCAGTAAGAATGAGATTTAAGGTATTTATTGAGTGGTTGAGAAAGCCAACCTTTGACTCCGTGCCTTAGAGCAGTGCCTGGGGTAGGCAGTAATTGTGCAGAAAGGCACTGATAGCTTGTCTTCTTATTGCTTAAGAAAAGCGCTTTTCCAATTTGCTTTGTTCACTGGGTTGCTGTACCAGGCTCAAGATTCTCAGTTATAAATACAGTGAGCTATATATAAATACACATACATACATACATACACACACAGAGACTGTGACTCAGATACATTACCAGAACGCTATAGCCCAAGACAGTATAACTGACAAAAAAAGGAAAAAATGAGAGTTCAACATTTTTAAGAAATAGAACCTAATCCCAAAATCACTTTTACAGGGTTTGTGCATATTAGTATTCAAATCTATTGAGAGTAGAGTGGCTCACAAGCACAGAAATTTGCACCAGACCTGTAAATTAAACTGTACATTCAGCAGGGTTTGAATTTGCATATCATATTGATTTTTTCAAGATAAGAAAAGGGATTGAGATTGTAGAAATTGTATTCAAATTTTCAGACCTGAAAAGTTTTGTTATTTATTGATTGAGGGGAATTTCCCAGTGTGCAGTGATTGCATTTGTACTATAGACCCATTCAATCTGCTTACAGTCCTTGGACTGAAATTGAGGAATTGGGTGGGGTTTTCTGCACCTTGAATAATTCCCAAGAATTTGGAAATCCTCATCGAACCGCCCAGAGGAAATTGGATGTCTATCTCATCCACAATACCATGGGTTAGGCTGGTAGATGCACTTCAAGTTCTTTTGAACCTGCACATGGGGTCATACGTAATTCTTCCCTTTCCTGATTTGCTTTAGGTTAATTTCTACAGAGAGGGACTTGGTGTACATATTTGTGATTATACATTATATGTATACACCATCAACCTCCCAGTATATAATTAAAACCACTGTCTTTTACCCATGTGTCTGACAATAAATGTGAGAATAGCAACAGGAAATGGATATTAAGAACTATAAATGCATTAAAAATAAACCAATTTAACAATATGAATGCATTACTGAAGCCATACTCCAAATCCTGCAGTTAAGGTGTCACACAAAACACAGTGAGCCACATTCGCCATTTGACAAAGTTTCTGAAATACAAGCAAAGTTTTACAATTTTCCATTGCAATTTTCCATACATTACTATGATATTTCTTTCAGAATAAGCAAATGGAGTTGCTGATTTTGACCCTCAAAAGGCTGTTCAGGAAAAGTAGAACTTATCATATAATGAACAACAGGTGGTAAAGTCAATCAATAATACTTTTCTGCTGTCCAATTGGAGACCTCTCAGATATGTGTTGTCAAGTGAAGTTACAAACAGATGTTTCTGAGGGCAAAAAATCTGACATTAAAGTGCTGCAAAGAGGCCCAAATTCTGTTCTCAGTGAATAAGAAATGGCTTCATTGACTATACATAGCAGCAAAGTCAATAGATTTTTTTTCCTAGTTTTCCTTACTGCAGTGGACTGCAAAATTTGGCTTCGCCTTTCTCTACCCCAAGTTATGTCTGAGTTTTTCAGCAACAACACAGCTACAGTACAGAACGCTTTGCCAAGACAGTATACTCCTGACAGAACTAGGTGGGAAAAAATGAGAGTTCAACTTTTAAGAAATAGGAACCTAATAGAAAACAGGCAGTGTAAGTAGAACAACCACCCAGCAATTCAAGTGATTGAGAGTAGAGTGGCTCACAAGCACAGAAATTTGCACCAGACCTGTAAATTAAACTGTACATTCAGCAGGGTTTGAATTTGCATATCATATTGATTTTTTCAAGATAAGAAAAGGGATTGAGATTGTAGAAATTGTATTCAAATTTTCAGACCTGAAAAGTTTTGTTATTTATTGATTGAGGGGAATTTCCCAGTGTGCAGTGATTGCATTTGTACTATAGACCCATTCAATCTGCTTACAGTCCTTGGACTGAAATTGAGGAATTGGGTGGGGTTTTCTGCACCTTGAATAATTCCCAAGAATTTGGAAATCCTCATCGAACCGCCCAGAGGAAATTGGATGTCTATCTCATCCACAATACCATGGGTTAGGCTGGTAGATGCACTTCAAGTTCTTTTGAACCTGCACATGGGGTCATACGTAATTCTTCCCTTTCCTGATTTGCTTTAGGTTAATTTCTACAGAGAGGGACTTGGTGTACATATTTGTGATTATACATTATATGTATACACCATCAACCTCCCAGTATATAATTAAAACCACTGTCTTTTACCCATGTGTCTGACAATAAATGTGAGAATAGCAACAGGAAATGGATATTAAGAACTATAAATGCATTAAAAATAAACCAATTTAACAATATGAATGCATTACTGAAGCCATACTCCAAATCCTGCAGTTAAGGTGTCACACAAAACACAGTGAGCCACATTCGCCATTTGACAAAGTTTCTGAAATACAAGCAAAGTTTTACAATTTTCCATTGCAATTTTCCATACATTACTATGATATTTCTTTCAGAATAAGCAAATGGAGTTGCTGATTTTGACCCTCAAAAGGCTGTTCAGGAAAAGTAGAACTTATCATATAATGAACAACAGGTGGTAAAGTCAATCAATAATACTTTTCTGCTGTCCAATTGGAGACCTCTCAGATATGTGTTGTCAAGTGAAGTTACAAACAGATGTTTCTGAGGGCAAAAAATCTGACATTAAAGTGCTGCAAAGAGGCCCAAATTCTGTTCTCAGTGAATAAGAAATGGCTTCATTGACTATACATAGCAGCAAAGTCAATAGATTTTTTTTCCTAGTTTTCCTTACTGCAGTGGACTGCAAAATTTGGCTTCGCCTTTCTCTACCCCAAGTTATGTCTGAGTTTTTCAGCAACAACACAGCTTGTACAAAACTATTTGCAGTACAACTCCGAGAGAGCAAGAGAACTAGGTGGTAAATAGTAGATCTCCTTTCTGAGGCAAAGTAGACCCCTAACAGGCAGTGTAAGGAACAACCACCCAGCAAAGAGTGATTTTGTCAAAGAGCAAAGAAGAAAATCCATAAAACTTGGTGGCCATTGTCTTGTGTGTTAGATGTTAAAATGAAATACATGATGTTTTTTTAAAATATGTTTGGTGACCACATGCAGGCTTCTGACAGGCCTTTCAAGTAGCATTGTCATGAAACCTGCAGAAGTTGCATATATAGGCTACATATATATGTGTGCAGTCTGCATAAGTTGAATATATAGGCTACAAAGTGTACCATGGTAATCATCACAGCATTGGTATACCCTCTCTGTTATTGCAGTGGCTCACAAAATGTAAGTGCAGTGTCTGTAAAGCCCAAATGGTAGTATTCAGGCTGTGCTGGCTGCCTGGAATGACTCACCTTTTCTAAAGACCTCAGAGACATTCAACCTGAGGACAATCAAGCCCTTGTTCCCTATCCTTTGTTCCTCATGATTAGAACAACCAAAGAATTTGGCAGGATGGGCTACTCACTGCCTATTTATAAGCAGATTTACAAGCCACAGGCTAAGGGTGGACTCATGGGTGAAAGTCATCATTCAACAGTGCCTTGTCAGTCAAAGATGTCTTATCAACAAGAATAAAAATCAGACCTTCACTGGTTATGAACTTAGACTCTAGAACCAGCTACAACACTCAGAAAGTGAATAGTATATCAATAGTGTAACTTTAGGTGAGACTGAAATAAGTGATACTCTGTGGCTTGATAGGTATATTAGAGGAGGTGAATCTTTTCCTATTTCTTCCCACTTTTCTCTGTCTTGACAAATGCATGGCGAGAGAGAATCCATGTTGCTTAGCAACTCCTTGGGATGCAGAAAGAAATCAGTCAATACAACTCTGAATTAAAGCTGCAATGACCCACAGAATTTTTTCTAGAGAAAAACAAGAATAACTGTATATTCTCTGCCTTTTCTTGAAGTCACACTAGCTCATGAGTACTAGAATGAGCATAGTGAAGAATGATGATCTTTCTGACGTGGGAGAGGAGGGTTAGTTTATTGCAGGGGTCTGAAGAGCAGAACTCATTTTGAATTCTAGCAGTGCTGACTTTAGTTAAGGCTGAGAGTGGATTTAGCCATTTTGACACACGGATCACCTGTGAGCCTGTCATGATTTCAGTCATGAGATACCCTGGAATAATTCCTCCACTTGTTTGAATTGCCATTGATTACATCGGTATTGCATCCATAGCAGCTAAAGCCACTGATGTTGCACCAATAACAACAAAGATGTAGTTGTTATTGCACATAAGCATATGCATCAGGCCCTCAGCAGAGCACTTGCATCTAACCTTCAACAGCTGAGCTAAAGCACGGTACTCAGCCAATGAATGAGCATGCAAGTCACAGAGTTCCTGGTGCTGATACTGGATGGTTGATTGAGCATTTTCAGGATGTGTTTATTCACCAAACACATCCAGCAATTCTGCAAAAATCAACAAGATGATAAGGATTTGTGAGCATTCCCATCAGTGCTAACAGGTTTCTGAGTATTCAAAACCAGTGATTACTTCCTAGAAGTCCAAGAGAGATAAATTTGTCTCTTTTAGTCACAGTAGTATTTATATACTGAGTTATTTGTTTCTACTATTTGAACAGAACTCATCTGAATTTTCAGTATTGCAGGATTTGGTGGAAGTGGTAAAATCACAGAGGAAAATAAGTAGGTGAGGAAACTGTACTGTTTCGTTACAACGCAAATAGCAAAGCAGAGCCTGACTTTGCAGTCGCTCTTAGGAAATTCCAACATGCAAAGATAAGAGAAATCAGTCTTATCATCACTTTTCAGACCAGCTATTGGTTTCTGTTCAGCTAAAGAAACAGACAGGAGAGAGCTTTCCTCTTCTTTTTGTCTCTGGGACCTCACTAAGGTTATTAAGATCACTGCTACTACAGTAATGCTTCTGTCCCTAGATGTGTTACAATATATTAATATCTCTTCTACCTTCGTGTACATTCCCAAGACATCCCCAGTGTCAAGGTTCCTGTATGCAACCTAAAGCCTCATTGGCTTCACGGAGTGCTGAGGCCACCTTGGCATGATCCACAGAGATCCAGCACATAAATATGGTTCCAGTGTTGAGTCACAGAGGTAGACCCTGTACATTTTGCAAGGCCCTTTTGAAATTTATAAAAGAATCTGTAGAGTTATATGTCCATGTAAAACCTATTCTGCCTGTTTAGCAAAAGCTCCCCCAAACCCCTTGCCCTGCCTTGCCTTTGGTGCTGTAGGGAGCAGCTTGTTTGGGTACTGTTGGGTAATTGGATTGAATGTCCCACTGCCATACTACTGTTTGTCCTCTTTATTCATAGATTTCTTTCCTATTACTCTTCCTTGTGTTAGCTGTGAAGATTACATCTTGCTATATCTGACAATCAAGCACAAGCTATATATGGTGTTAAACTGATACACAGTGTATAACAGAATAACATACAGGATATTTTATGCTGTGTTATAGTAAATCTGTCATGTTTATACCACACATAGAGTTATGATATATAGAGAGGTTACTTCTGCTCCATGGTGTTCATGCAGCTATAGATAATACAGAAATATATTATGATATTAATGGAAATCCTGTGTGATCTAAACTTAAGAGAAATAATTTCTCCTTGGTATCTATCAATATTAAAACAGCTCTGTAAGAGAAGTAAGATATTTTGGTTTCTATGTTTACAGACCTTTCCAAGACTGTAAATATATAAAGAGGTGCCTTTCCTGTCGGTTTTTGAGACAGATACACAAGGGAAAGAATCCCTTGCAATATCATAAAGTTTCCCACGTTAGAAAGTTGCACTTTTGCAGCAATTGTTTCTGGTTTTGCTAAAACTAGTGATTTATTCTGTTCTACTCTCTTGTCTCCATGTTGTATAAATAACACTGTCACATTCTTATAGAAGGAAACTCATTAGGATCTCAAACCTATATGGTTTTGGTCATACAACTTTCAGACTTTTCCACCTTTTAGCATTTTGAAGCAATTTGCTGTTCACAATGATTGTTGTGTGTAAACTTCTTCCCCATGTGAGTTCACCATAAAGCACTCCATGGCAGTGATCTTGCTGCCCTGCAAGTGACTCACACACTGCACACCAGGCAGTGAGAGCACTGCCAGTCAAAACTATGTGCTTTTTGGGGGTAATAAGGGTCATTCAAATGATGAGGACCTTGAGGGTACATGTTGCTGTCAACATGTGCAGTGTGCCAGCACTGCTGTGTCTGACATGCTTGAGGTAATCTGACGGAGGATAGAAGGCTTTGGTGAGTCACTTCATGGTGTTGGTAGGTTTGGAGATGATTCTCACTGGCATATATAGAAACTGGCAGGGGACTCAGGGCCAAACAACCATATCAGGGATTTGCCTCTAATATACTGAAAATATGTGGTGTCATCATACCCTGAAGAGCATAAGAGTCACCCTATAATCCAGTCTTCTGTTTGCGTGGAGAAAATAAACCCAGAATCCGTGTCTATGCTCCTTCAACTTTGCCTTCACAGTTAGGGCAGGGGGCATAAAGGAAGAGAGATCAGAGGCTGCAAATCAGCCAGTGAGCTAGTTTAGTATTCCTTTCTTGGTGCTGAAATGAATGATGCTTAGTCTTCTAGTTAATTTGAAGGGACCACATCTGGAAGCGCTTTATACAGCCTCAGCCTCTGTGACAATTTGCCCGAGCAAGCACCTCAAGATTTAGCCAGTAGAGAATGTACCCTGCATAGCTCATTAAGAACCTAATCACTCCTCTCTGGGTCGAATTCAAGTGGCTATTAAAATCAATGTATTTATTTTCCACAAAGAGTGCTAAAGAGGTTATAAGATATATATGAAATATATTCTGTAAAAATGGCGTTGTGGTAACAGTACAAGAAAGAGCCCAAGCTGGTTTAGATGCATCTTAATCCCCTGCTGCTATTAGATGTCGGGATTTCTGCACCAAGGAAGAGAGAATGTGAAGGGTGTCAGCTAGAGGAATGATGAAAATATCTCATAGTCAAGTGACAAGAAACCCGTGGCACATCAAATAGCAGAGAAGGACTATGCAGATAACAGCTGGCTGACAGGGGAACCGTTTTCTCTGATTGGAAGCTGTCTCCAAGGAACATGGACGGACTCTTTGCTTACTGACCTTGAAAATGGAAATAATTTCAGAGGCAGCCTTCTTCCATTTGCAGAAGTTTAAGCACATTTGTTTTTATCAAATGAATTTGAATACATGTCGCCGTGACATCACAGGGAAAGGATCATTCCTCATTTATCAGTGTGCCTCTTTTGGTATAAATGACAGAGCTGCTTAAAATATTATTTTTAATGTGTGACTCTGCCTTGTGTAAAATATGATGAAAGGGGCTGAGGATTGAAAGAAACCAGTGGAGGGAGCATCCTCTGGGCAAATGTCATCTAATACCCAATGGCTGAGGATGGGCTGGGAGCTGGGAGGCAAGGATGCATTTCACGAGAAAAAGATTCAGTTATAGAAGAATAAGAAGACATCCTTGCTTCGCACTCTGCCTGCTCATGTAAACAGGCATGGTTCAAACACAAGTAACTATCTCCCTACATGGCCATCTTCAACCTCCCTTCCCCCTTACTAACAAATCTTATGGAAGCAAACTCTTCCCAGAATGAATCACTGTTTTCCTGAACAGTGAACTTTTCTGTTGCAAAGTCAACAAAGTCCTGCAGGAATTCTTGGAAAATCTCCAGAGATATGCAAAAAGAAGACAGTAATTTGTTGTCTATCATGGCATGCTTTCAGACCCCAGAGAGGCTACTGGTAGCTGAGGGAGGTCTGCATGTCATCCAGTCAGAGCTCCTATGCAGATTTTCTCTACATCATAGAGCTGGGTCAGTTTAATTTACTGGCTTATTCTTTATACTCTCATTTTAGTGCTAGCTATCACTGCAAGAGGAAGACAAGGTGATTGAAACATCCAGTATGGTTTACTAAACTGAACTGCTCTCTTCCACTGATGAGGAGGTCACCTTGCAGGTACCAGAGGGTAGGAACGGGCACATACTGCTGACTAGCTGCTGGCTCGGCAGGTTTACATTCTAAATTCCCCCATGGTAATTTTCCTGTTTGCTATATCAAGCAGGATTTGCAGATCCACCAGCAAGGTTCTGATGCTGGACCAGCTGCAATGCAGATGCCGAAACAGCTTTAGCTACCTTTGTAGTGAAGTCATAGAGAAGCTGAACATGGGGCACACAGTGGACATGGAGGACTGGCTTCATTTCTTGATGAATGTCTTCACTGCAGTTGCTGGTCATGAAAAACCTCTAAACCTGGCTTATGTTATCATCAGGAAAATAGATTTAGTGGTATAAGTAAATTAGATTTTAATTCCACTTGGTCAATTTCCTTTGCAGGGAGAAATTAAGCTGATGATGCCTATGGACTTGCTTCTCTTCTGCTCCTATCCCACAGTCCACATTTAGGAGTATTTCCAGGTCTAACTCCCTATTTTTCTTGCATGGAGTTATCTTCTCCATTTTTGCTGCACAGCATTGAAATCAGTATGATAGCCCCATTCTAGGGTACTCAAATCCCAATTTGTCATCTACAGAGGTTTACTTTGGCTATAAGTCACCTGAGGGTAAAAGGTGCCATGGGCTGGGGACAAGCTGCAGCACTAGGGAACTAAGGGAATGGGAGCTTTGGGAGAGCTGCAGCAATCAGGGAGCACCCACAAAATTGATCCCCTTCCCATGCTCCCAGGGCGGCTGAGAAGGGAAGGAAGACGCAGCTTAGCCACAAAAGCCACATCTGTGCACCAAGAAAACTGGTGAAGGAAAGCTGAAGCCAATGCTGGGAGATGATGGGTTGGCTGCTTAGTGTGTCAGCAGCAGAAAGTGGCCTGCCTGAGGTCAGCCACCACTTGCACCAGGCAACACTGGGGTCTCTTCTCCACTGTGCTCTGGCCGGTTGCCAGCAGACAAGGCAGGGGAAGAAGTAGGGAGAGGAACACACCACTGTGGGGAAGGAGATGTATAAATAGTGTCTGTTTGGAAGGCCAGGTGTGTCCGTCCAATTCGAGCCAAGCATAACAGGAGGCAGCAAGGAGCACGTCTTCCTCTCCAGACTGGTTCCTGAAATTCATTTCCTCCTATGTGTTTCTGTTACTATGGGTGGGTGGAGGGAGGAAGGAAGGAAGAAAAGAAAGCAAAAATCTTTGTTTTGTTCTTGGATCTCACACCCCTGAGTCTTTGTTTACTTTGTGCCTGCTCACTTGTGTGTTGCTTGTCCCGTGCATGTGTTATGGCTGAGCCGCTCTAAGCCCTTGCTTCTGCTGTGTGGGGAGTTTTGCTCCACTACGTGCCACTCCTCTTCCTCAATCCATCTATCCCTGCTGCCAGGTGCATGAGCTCCTGTGTCGCCCAAATTATTGTACCTTTCACCAAACCTATTTAGATCACCTTGGCAGAAACCACTTCTTTCTGGGTTATTGAATTGAACTGGTGAAGAGCTAGTTCAGACAGGCAAGGCAGAGAGAGAGAGAGAGCACGCAAACACTTGCAGCAAGAAAGGGGGAAAACATGGGAGGACAAAGAGTTTTCTTGTTTGACTTTGGTGACCTGCTATATTGGTTCCCACTCTCATGCATTACTTAGTCACTAGTTGATATATTGTCACATCGTTGTTTTCCAGGCTCTCAGGAGGCACATGCATTTCAAACATCACCCCTTCAGCCTGGAACAAAGCTTCATCTCCCATGTACACATAGCTTTCTACTGCAAAGCTGGCCTCAAATTGATTTATTTGACACAGTGTATCTGGCCAGTGCTGTGGTCACATTTATGCTCATTCCTTCTGCCAACACTTTTTACAGCATGCTAGGCTGTTATGATGAACCCCTTGCTGCTGACTTATAGGGCTTGCAGAGAGTTGTTTAATCTCACTGTAGATCAGTTCCTCAATGAGCAGAATTAAAGCAATAACATTTTTCATGGTGGGAAGGGATGAAGAGAAAGTTGCACCAACATGAGGCACTCAAACCCTAGAGCAATTGAGGAGGACAAAGATAGAGGGCAGGTGGAAGGAAAAGAAGTCATCGGGTGAAAAGAGACACTTACTGGCCTTGAAGGTTTTCCTTCTCACCTTGGATTTTGCTAGTGAAATCAACAGAGCCAATAAAAATTCTCAGCTTAAACTTCAGGTATGGTTGAAGGTCACAGAGTACAGATTGTACTTGGGAACTACCCAAGATTTACCTTGGAGCAGCAAGGGAGCACCTGATCAAATGGATGCAAAACTTTTTCTCAGCCTACACTTAGTACACAATAGAGGGAGTTAATGGGGGTTAAAATGGCTTTATATCCCAAATGGGAAGCCTCTCCCTGCTGGTGCTAGTGAGCTCTGCAGTGCAGAGCTCTGCAGCAGAGGTGAGGAATGAGGCCAAGACATCTAAATTACACTGCTGTATATACTGCCTTTGAATTTGGCCCTGACAGTAGGCTAGGTCAGCCACGCTTCTTACTAGTGACATAATTTGACTGATGAATGGAAGAATTTTGTATCAGGCCCTTAGGAGATTTTATACCACTAATATATTATATTTGTTTTGCAGAGATATGTCAAATAGAAGTATACCTACACAATGTTGAACTGCAATCCATCCTACTGAAATCCTCCCAGGGAATAGGTTCAGACCCCAAAACAGGATATGACAAACACCAAACAACTAACACATAGGAGCGTGGCTCACATCGTCTGTTGCTTCCTGGTTCCCCTACAGTCCATCTCACTACCAGTCCCATGCACTGCATCAATCCCAATTAAGCATTCTTCCAGAAGTTTAGGCATGGTGTTCTTATGCCTAAGTGTCAAAAAATTATGAGCCTAAATAAGCACCTACAGGAAGATGAACTTAATTCAAAAAATAATGTGTTACAGAGAAGCAGAAATAGCATAAAAGTTTGGAGATTTGGACTTTTGCACCCACCAGCTGTGAAAGACAACAGTGTATTTTTTTAAATGGGAGCTGAGATATCCCATGATATAGTGTTTCTAGGGGAACACCAGCATATATTGAGGGGGGCAGTGTAGCATGATGAGAATGAGTAATATTTTAAGGTTATATTACATGGTAGGCAACTCTACATTTCCCACAACTTAAAAAGCAAACAAACAAATAAACCCCCACCCAATCTGAAACATTTTGGCCAAAAGAGAAAAACAATTTATACTTATTCTCAAGAGTTCTGTGGGAGTTGCAGGTTGGGTGCTTCATGTTTTCATTCTGCTCCATCATTATCTTCCCAGCTAGGATTTCATTTTCTGCAATGCAACGTGCAGCTCCTCAAGAAGCAGCAAAAGGACCATTACAGTGAGGAGACAAAGAAGGGAGTCATGGGGCTGAGGAAAACTGTGGGAGATGAAATCTGTTGGAAGATGTGGCACCAGCTCCTCGGTGTAGAGATGAATTTGACCCACTGTGAAGTTTCTCAGAACTAGTGCTAATATCCTGGGCTTGCAGTACTTAGGCAGCAATTATCACCTATAAAACAGGTGATAATGTAGATTTTCACATTCAGAGGCCCAGCTGCTAAGCTGGTAGAAATGGATGGACTCTGTGGACTCTGCTAGAACTAGAGTGGTTCCTACCAGATGAAAATGCTCCCTAGAATTTTTAAGACATCAATTAATCTTAAAATCAAAATAAAGAGAAGAAAGAGTGCACATTGATCCCTTCACTTTAACAGGAAATTTAAATTTGGAGGTGTTTGAAATTCCAGCTGATGAATTATTGAGCTGTGAGAGGCCAGTAGCATGCAGCATCACACACTGGCCATTTTATAATAACTGCAAAGGAAGTATTTCTGGAAAGAAATTAGTAGAATATTATGGTGACCTGGCAGAATACAGCAGTTCGTTTTCAGCCTCTGCCCTTCCATCTTGGCAAGATACTGTTTTCCTTCGTTCTGTAAAATACTCAGATTGGTATGATACCACTTTTTAAAATGGGACCCTAAAGGTAAGATCTACTAATGTCTAAGAGGGAAAAAAAAATACCAATTTGGGATTTTAAACTGTCAAGGACCATTTTTTGTGCAGGTACACAGAGCTGCCAGGTCAGAGAGCCACCTTCCTGTAACTGTAGTACAGCATATATTCCCCCAGTAACACACCAGCTGTTAGCTGAACCTTATAGCAAGGAATCAATAAAGTCAAGGCAATTTCCTTAACATGCCATCTGTAAGAGATTATGGAAGGGAGGTGGGAGAAGAGTTTTCCTTAGTGGCTAATGCTTTACTGAAGTTCAAATGAGGCAATATATAGTAAAATAAATTCAATCTGTATTTTCCCTTCTTTCAATTTTAGTGGGGACTAAATGAAATGGAACTGTGTTGATTCTATCCGGTTCAATATATCTTCGCTTTCTAATAACCAAGGTCATTTTTACCTTCAAGAAAAAGAAGCGAAATATAAAATACTCACCCAGACTGAACAAACACATATTCACACTTTTTCAAAAGCCAGGTAGATGAGTGATATATTATGTAATTCATTTCATGGCACACTGCTGAATGTTTTTTTATAGATAGTGTTTAACCTTGCCAATTTTGCTCTGAGATAATCACTCCTTTGAGGATAAAATCTCACATTTAACATTAGAAGAAAAAAGAACCCCCCACGCACTGAAATCTGCAGTATACAACAAATAACGGGGAAGTTACTTAGCCAGAAAGATAACGATTAGAGCAGTTTTCACTGCTGACGCTGTGATTAGCCGGTGGTTGTTACAATATTAATCAGAAATACAGTGATAACTGCTTAGACTAGGTTTTGATACAGCCAGTGAGCAACGACAAAATGCTTAGACATCTTACAATAATGTATTTCTCTCCTGACTAATGGAAGTGGCAAACAGATTCATAAAAATCCCCTATATTTAGCACTGGAGCTATTCTCAGAGTGTGGGAGCTTTGTTTGTGTTTCTCTGGAGTTTATGATCAGGAATATTAATAGTGCCAGAGTCTCATGGAAAGGATGCAAGCCCTGGAAGACACTTCTGAAACACCCAGGGGAAGGACATGAATGGCAAAAGTCTGCAGGGTCAACGCAGGGTCTATTTGCTCTGTGAGCCCTGATGCTGCCCTGGAGACTGCTTTTGAGAGAGAAACAGTGCAGAAGGTCAATGCAAAGTGAAATTTTACCTGAAGGGAGGAAAAAAATATGTATAAGCCCAGATTCCTATTGTGCTGTAGGCACGTAGCTGAGGTGGCTAAGCTTGGAGTGCTGTCAGCCCTTGGTTCCCATTACAGTCAAGGAAGGCACCTCCTGAGGGCAACTCAGCCCACCTATGATGTGAATCACCCTCAGGAGAGCCCGGGTTTCACCCCAGCTCTTGCAAACCTAGTGCCTGATGTGTTGTGAGATGAATCCTGGCCCTGACATGTGAGGATGGGACAAAGTGGCTCTGATGGAGAGCGTCCAGCCAGGAAAGAACCAAAGATAAATCAAACGCTCATCTCAATTACTGAAATGAAAGATTTCATTAGCTATTAAAGATGTTTTGCTCTTGCCTCCATCCTTCCCTTTTGGGCACACTCTTGGGACCATTACTGGAAACACCATTCATTAGGTAAGATGTCCTTTCAGCATTTCCAGTTTAAACAGAAGCAAGCAGTCCTGGGATTCCTGGAGGAACTTGACTCTTCCACAGGTTTTCTACTCAGATTTTGCAGGCTACAAAAGAATTTGGAAAACACCCAGTCAGTACCAAGCTTGGGGATCTTGATCTAAATACTCAAAGAAGCACTTTAACATGCTTGTTTAGCTAAGATTTTTCATTATCATGATTGCCAGCTTGGGCCAGAGATGACCAGATGCAATGGGGAGATATAAAAGAATCATATGCCTTAAAGCCTGCTTTAAACATTTAGGGACATAATATGTAGCATAAGGCTTTGGAGAAGCTTTATGCATGGGGACAAATTGCCCTGAAATGGCAGAAGCAATACTCAGGAATTAATGTGGAGACTCTGCATTTCATTTTGTATCCATTTTTGCTTCTCCCCCTTATTGACACTCCATATCAAATCTATCCAGAAATAGCAACTAACTTTCAAAAATACATTGTAAATTAAAGTCTACAAAAGACAAACCTTGTCTTAAAACATCATTTTATAGCATCCATAAGATCTCTGACAAAATTTCTTTGTCTACAGACTTTTTTTTTTTTTTAAGAAATCTATCTCTGCTTTTTTATTCTAATCTCTTTGACACAGGTTTAATTGCACAAAAAGATTTTAAGAGCACTTACCTCTTCAAAGTATGCTTCATTTTACCACTACATAAATCAGAACTGTGGGCTATTTTACTGAAGTTTAGTAACCCAAACAGCTAAGACATGAGTTCCTCTGGAACTACTCACATAGAGTAAATAATTAGACTTTGATCTGATGAAGGCACTTAACAGCAGGCTTATTTTTAACTCCATGAGTGCTGCCATTGAATTCAAAGGGATGGTTTGGATGTTTGGGTGTGTATTTGGGTGCATTGCTGATCACAGTGTCCTAATCCTTAAACTGTGCCATTGATTTCGGCATAGGGTGATGTCCAGGAGGTGAGGGCAGCAGGACTGCAACCACAGCTTGTTGACACAATGTGAAGCTATTTTTTATCTCTTGGACATCAGGACCCTCTTCAGAGCTACAGAGATTTTGTTTTGGATTCATTTTGGTGGGTTTGGGTTTTTGATGGATTTTCTTTCCATTCTAATTGAGATTATTTAAATTTTGAGGTTAATTTTCCCATTCCAGGGAAATACTACCTCAGCCATGTGAAATGGAGAGCGCTCATCCTTTCCCCTAAGAAATGCCTGGAAAACACGACCAGGGAACAATCAGCTAATAAACTGCCAAGCCCTGCAATTCTTCTCTCTTGTGCCTAATCTCCGAATGAGGCTTAATTAGACCAACAGCACACTCCTTGCAGAGCAAAGATTACTTATCAGCTTAATTTGATACTTTCAGAGACAGATGACATATGGTTTCCTCCTCTTCCCTCTGCCCCTTCCCGCACTTGAGTTTAAATAGGGATGAAGTGGTGCATAGGACTTCTGCTCTTCCTCACTGCTGGACTGGGTTTCATCTCACGTGGGAAAGAATTGGTGCAATCAGACTCAAGGACCAGAGCTCACCAAGAGGAGCTTGCTTTTCTTCAGACCAGACCCATATGCCTTTTCCTTCCTAACAGATGTACTACCAGAAAAACAGATTGGCGAGTTGGAGCTTGTTCCTTAAAGGTGAACTGAAACACTCTGCTACCATGTGTAAAACACAAAGTCTGCTTCTTTGAACCACACACTCTTTGTAGAGTGCATATTCAATGCAGCTGCACCATGATCATCCTTGGAAACATGATGAGCTGTATGAGAAAGAGATTTATGGATACAATTTTTTCAGAGCCACGGCAGCTCAGAATTATTGAGTTTCCCCATTCAGAGCAACCTGAAAGGCCACCTTAAGTCTGATGCAATTTAAACCACTCCATAGATCATGCTGGACATCCTTTAATATGTATCACCACAGCCTTACTGAACCTAATAGATGTTATCCAGGGATGAGGACATACTATATATGTTATAAGCCTGCTCTCTTCCACTGTACCATGTCCCCAGCTGACGCAGATCAGTGTAACTTTGGTGCAGTTAATGGGTTTCACCAGTTTTCAATATTTGAGGATCTGGACAATCCCATTTATTATGGCAGCTCAGAAGTTTTAGTCTTTTGTTTTTAACAACACCTATGGGGTCTAATTCTCTGCTCTGCCTGTGTGACTGCAAGCTTCCTGTGACCCAAGCTCCACTTACTCTGTGGAGTCATGTCTACATTCCCACCTCCCGGGATACAGCCCTGGCTGCACGCTGCTCCCTGTCCCCAGGCATGAACTGGGAAACCCTCAGCAAATCAGCACCAAATCCTGAAAATCAGACTGTATGAGGGACTATGATACAACTTTACCACTCAATAATGGCCACTACTGGAGACCTGAAGTTATCACAAATGTATGGTTATGGTGTCCCAAGTAGATCTTATCATACTTTAGAGGGAGATACAAGGTTTTCCCTATTTTTCCTAACACACTCTTGAACTAACACAGGTGATGCGTGCAAATACAGGTACCAAAACCAAACCCAATATGGACCCTAAATAGGGTGCACCCTGTCCCTCCTTCCACAGCACTTTCCTTCTGCTCCTTCTGCTTCTGAGGGCTTAGGTATTAAATGTGATGATAACTTTGTAAAAATTTTTTACTCATCATTGCAAAACCATTTTTTAGTCTTTGACTGACATGAGATGCATTTGCCAGGATCAGCTTCAGGTGCTTCTGGGCAATTCAGAGTTTCTCACAGCTGTCTAATAAATATTTTTTTGCAATACACCCATGATTGATTATCTTCTCAATTTGTATATTTATGACTGTGACAGTTACACAGATTGCACAAGAAGATGCATTTTTTAATGATGTTTACAGTCATTTCAGCAATCATGGTTATATATAGCTACATATTTGAAAGTCATAAATAAACAGGTTACAGTTCATATAAGAAGTAAAATGAAATAAAAATATAAACCAGAATCAAATAATCTGAAAACATAGCCCTTAACAAATACTTGGCGTGTTTTGTACATCTGATAGGTATGTATACATTTTAAAAGCATTATGTGTTTGAGTATAAATATGTAAAACAAATATAAATATGTCTGTATCTGTTGGATGGAAAAATATAAAATGTAACATGCAACAATATACCCCTGTCTATACACCCATGTGCAAGCACTGATATGCCTATCCATACGTGTCCACACGTAACACTTTTTTTTTGAGGCCTTGCATCTGGAAGGTCTGTGTTAATACTTGGGAGCTTAAAATAACATAGCTGCCATGCTAGTGCATGCCAGCGGAGCTGCTAGCACTGCAAGTCCTTGCAGAAAAGGGAGCTACAAGAGCAGCAGGGAAAACCATGGATTTTGCTGAGGGGTGAGGGGCAAGAAAAAGTCTTAGTGCATGTTGCCACTCATCACATGATGCATGGGAGTGCTGAGGGGTGACATGCTGCAGGACCACAGCTTTAGATGTTGAGCAAACACTATATGCTCAAGCACAAACACAGTCAAAATTACCTCAGTTTGATAGTATGGCCTGTGCATGTGTTTGAAATGCAGACCCCAGGTGGGACAAGCAGCCTGCACGCTCCTTCTTGCACCATAAGGCTCCCAAGGGAGCAAAGGGGGAGGGGGCGTTCAGGGTGCCAGGCAAGGGCAACCATGGGTATTTGGGTCCTGTTGAGGGGGCTGTGTGCTGGCAAAGAGGGGCTCACTCTGGAGAACATGCCAACAGGGCTTACAAGATGAAGCAAGAAGGGAGATGGCTGGTGAACATCACCTTCTCTGTTTTGTTTCCAAACTGTGAGGCAGAAGGTGTTAGCTAAAGACAGAGCTTGATCTAGCACTGACTCTGGATCTGCAAACCATCCGGCTCTGGATCTGCATTCAGTCGCCAGGATCACATTCAGAAATCACTCAATTGGTGCCCACAAAGGTTGCAGTTCTTCACCTCTCAGCCACCTTGATGGAAGCACAAGCTCCACTGAAGCCTGCTGGAGTCCATTGTGGCCCCCTCTGAGGGATGGCAGCCCTCATGTCTCCTTTCTGCTGGCTTGCCTTGCCTCACACCCACACTCAGCAGCATGTAGGAACTGCATGTAGCTCACTGCAGTGCCTCTGCCAAGCTCTTGCTGCCAGCTCCTGCTTTGACAACTGCTACCATGGCATGGCATGGCATAGCACAGTGCAGCACAGTACGGCATGGTATGGCATGGCGCTGGGCAATGAATGCTGTTCCTTTCAGAGCTTCCCGCCCCACTCCCTTCCCTCTTCCTCTGCCAATAGTTGCAGCCAGCACCTCCCTTCCTGAATCTAAATGAAAACTATTTTTGCAGCCCTACTTAGCTGGACTAGCTACAAATATTCCCAGGAACGTTGTTATTCCTTGGCTGTTCTCCGATCATCTGAAGGAGTGTTGCAGCTGTTACCGCTCAGTGCCAAGGAACTCATGCAGGTAGTGGTGGAAACCATTCCCCTCACACCCCTTCACTAGCATGGCTTTGGGGCCTGATCTTCAACCACAAATACAGTCAGTGGTATCTTCCCAGACACTCTCCTCCTCCACTAGGTTGGTTGCTCACACTGCATGGAAACCAAAGCCTCAAGCCCATGGTCTTTACTCGCATATGCACGACTGTGGTGTGTATCACTGCAGTATAAAGGACTCAAATGGGGCTCCAGGAGCAGCTGGATCCTGAAGGCCAGATTTACAGTCCCTGCTGCTTTCCAGTGCTCAGCAGCTCCTCCTGTGGCCTGGGTGGTGTCCAGGCCTGGTGGGAAAACAGCTGCTGATGGTGATCCTGATGCTGAAGTAGGAGTCAAACTCTGTCAAAAAGCCAGGCCCAGCTGAGAGCCATCAAATGGCATGACAATGTAACTCAAGGCTCACAAGTGGGATTGCATGATCCAGACCCAATTCCTTTCACTTTATTCAAGCAAGAAGACCCATTAAAATGAAATGAACTGACTGTGCATGCACACGCATTTTCCTTTTTTGATCAACTACCTTTCTGCTGATACACCTAGTAGAGTGTTTGAAATCCCTATAAATGTTAGATGTCCATGATAAAAAACAGTGCCCTTACTTGGGCTGTGGCCATTTTCCATGTTTATTTAGTAATTTATTTCAGTTAAGTGCAACACACCAGTTGATGCACAACACCCATGTGCCGCAATACGGCTCTGGGTTGCCTTGGCAACGGGTGGAAAGGGTTTTGAAGAGCCAGAGAGGCCCATGCTAATGAAAACAAGCATTCAGGGCGCCTCTTCTCCAGGTGGGTGAGAAGAGGCTCCCCGCTGGGCTCCCTCGCCCAGCTTGCTTTCAAATAGTCTGATGCTTTAAACAAAAACTACAAAACCCAACAACAACAAAAAAGCCCACCACCCAGCCCCCTTTGCTTTTTTTTTTTTTCATGCTAAAACACAACTACTGATTAAAAGTTCTGAGACAGCTCTTTGAAGCCTTTCATTAATAGGTTTCCTTTATGAATCCAAATTAGGTGGTCAATGCATTTTCGTTCAAAAAAAAAAAGAAAAGAAAGAGAACTATTATCGAAACGGTTGTTGTTTTTGTTGCTGCTGCTGCTGGCTTTTACATGTTTAATCTTCCACATGTGCATCTGTGCCAGATGGCATTGCCTGTAAGATGGGAGATAATCTTTCCACACCATCTTTACCAGGTTGACACTGGTCCCTGGGCTGTCGCAGGCTGTGGCTCTTGTTTGGACATGGTGGAAACCACTGGCTTTGCCATGTGCTCTGTGGGATAGGGCTGACCAAACCTGGACTCAGAACCAACAGTTCCCACTGAAAGTCTCAGGTGAGGGTGGGGAGAGAGCGAGTTATTCACGGAGGTGCTGCAGGACTGAGGCCTTCATACTGAGTACATGGGAAGATCTCCCCATTTGAGGAAGTTGTCTTTCCTCTGGAAAGACTACTGGGCACTCATGTTCAGGAAATTGAACAGTTATGAGTATCTGACACTGTTCAAATGTCGCTTTTGGAAACATGAGGAAAAGAATAATAAATGACAATAGAAGCTGAGCAGGAGTATAGCCAAGACCTTCAGTGAGATTTACGTGTCCCACTTCCCTTATGGCTGTCCAGCAACTGCTAGCTATTCCCAAGGGCCAAACTGCTGATTAGCTCAATGAGGTGATGTCTACGGAATGCACAAAGAGATAAGCGTGTAAATATAGGGATGATGTGAAAGGGGAAACATCCAATGAAGTCCTGAACAGAGGTTGAAGGTTGCTTTAGGCTGGTGATGGTGGATAGGGGGGTGAAGGGCTGAATATCAAGGCCGGCAGAAGTGTGCTCTATGATAATCTTGGGTGACAGATTTATGTTCCTATTTCTGCTTCCATGCAAGCATTTCTTGTGCAGGGCAAAACATTCTTCTGTGGACAACGATAACCAACACTTTGGAATCCACAGCTGGGCTCACAGTCCAAAGTCTGAATTTGTGGCACTAAATTACAGGAAAGAGAGAAGTGGAAGCTGGGAGAAGACCTCTAGTGAGGATAGGGAAGCAAGAGACACAGTGTCCAGCAAACCATCAAGGAGGTACCCATGGAGGGTCATGCTCAGCTTCTCTGCCATGGGCAGCACTGTAACATGGCAGGCAAGTCCTTCAGCAGAAGGTCTTTTCCCCCTCAGAAGCAATGGTACATGATAGCTTATTTGGATTGGTAAAATGTCACAAGCTTCAAAGAAAAGAAATTGGGATAACTGTCCATTTCAAAAAAATCTGAAACCAACCCAGACCATGTGAGGTTGGGGGCAGAATCCCAAGAGCCAATGGCATAGCTTTCAGTGTTAAGCAAAATATATGAACATTTTTTTTGGTAGGATTCTTCACCATTTGTAGGTGACTCTATTTTGGTAGGATTGTTCACTACTCATAGGTGACTCAGTGCCAGAAACTGACTCATGTTGAAACAGCATTATAGTGAGACAAAGAAACTATGTAATACACCACCAGGCTCTCGGTCTGATAATGCTCTCATGGAAGGAGTGTTTTACTCTGCCCTGAACTGCAGGGAAGCTTATCACCAAGAGCAGTGACGTACTGGTCAGTTCGTTAACCTAAGCAAAGGGGAGTGAAGCTGAAAATGTTTATAAGTGATTTCCCTCTGCTGAGGAAGGAGATAAGAATAACTATGACAAAGCTCCTAAAACATTTGTTGAATGCTTCATTCTAAAATGAAGCATACCAAAAAAAGAAGACAGTAACTGAATGGGGGAGGGAGATCTAGGGAAAATCCTTGTAGATGCCTCCCCAGGAAAAGCAATATTGCAGCTAAAGTAGTTTTAGGTGCCTGAAGACTTTCTATCACCAAGCTGAAGCAGGACTCCTTCCTGGAGTGAGGATGCAAGAACCTGAGGATCCTTAAAACCTGAATTTAAATGCAATTCTGATTACAGTGGCAGTAATTTAGAGCCCATGTCTCTGAACTAGGACATTTCTGGAAATTTCTAAAATTTGCATCTGATCTGCCTCTGAAATAGACCAAGAAACAAATTCGTCAAACCATGTGAGGTGCCTGCAAATAAGCAGGGAAAGTTGACTGAAGTGATAGCAAGGACATCTGCAGTGTGTCATACATTTCCTTTTTCAGGTGCCACTATTACATCTCTGCAGACATCCCATGTCCTCAATGCAATTCCAGGAGCTGTGGTCTTGTATTCTGCACCAGCATGAGGGTTTGCACTAGTCTAGCCAAGAAGAGCCCTTCATCAGGCTGGAAAATGAGTCCACAAGCTGTTGCTGATCCTGTTGTTGAGAGGGTGTGGAACAGGGCTGACCCATGTACTGCCCTGACAAATCTGTATGAGACCCTGAATTTTTCCTGGCTTGGCTTATGCTCCAGAACTGCCCCAGATGAATAACCCTACTCTATGCAGGCTTGCTCATAGCCAAGATCTGTGTTTACTTTTTTGGGGTATGGCAAAGACATCTAATTGCACCCACAGTGTGTTTCAGTGCAGAACTATTTAACGCTTATGTTACAGAGTCTAAAGTATGATTTGCTCCTTGTGGCTCCGAAAATCTGCAATGTAGCCCTGCCAATGAAAACACAGAGACTTGGCTATGCAAGGAAACAGCTCGCTCAGCAAAAATGGTGGCCTGTTGTTGTATTTGCAATGAAAAAGCAAAAGAACATCCACTACCCACAGAAATGCTATTCCATTTTGTTTGTGAAAGTGGCAATTTAGAATCAAAGGCAGATGAATTACATGGGCAACATGGGAAGAATTTTTTTTATGTGGGAGTTGCTATACATACATAACTTTGCTGTAAGATTTCTATATTGATTGCAGTAACCTGCACAGGTCACCTTGCTCTAACCAGTTATGGGGATAATCTGACAGTCTAGTAGCATACTCATTTTATCTGCAGTGCTCTGCACAAGTACTCATAAACCGTCCACTACCATAAAGCAGCTGTTCTAACATCCCTAGTCATTGCTGTAGACTATGTCCCTAGATTGCCCTGGCATGTATAACAGAGAAAAAAACACATAAAAACCTGAATATGCCTCATTTTTACTCACCATGGAAATTATTTGAAACTACTCCCTTTACTGGGTTTTTTTTGTTTGGTTTTTTGTTTGTTTATTTGGTTTTTTTGTGGAAAGTATCATGGGCTTACTTGCATACAGTTTTGCTCATGAGAAAATCCCAGGTGTCTACTTCATGATGTATGAATGGCAAGGTATTTGCTATATGTCACCTGTAATGTGTTTCATCTAGGGAACTTAACGTGGATGTTATTGTATACAAAATAAGACTGGACAATAATTTGATATTGAAGTAGGGAAGTTTGGTGGAAACATGCTGGGCCAGATACATCCCTGCATAGACACACATAAACTGGCAGTAATAGTCCTTGAACTGGAAGAGAAGTATCTTCTAACTTCAGGAT
The DNA here is from genome assembly GCF_001715985.3 of Manacus vitellinus. Lineage (NCBI taxonomy): Eukaryota > Metazoa > Chordata > Aves > Passeriformes > Pipridae > Manacus > Manacus vitellinus. Next base: position 10,307,650 of record NW_021940535.1, on the reverse strand, counting down.
GTTTAGAAAGGGTACAACATGTAGGTATGAGAACGTGCATGTAAAACCCTAGCACAGAGCTGTAATTGGCATTACAGTGAGTCCTTCTCGTTAAGGACTCACTCTAGCAGTACCCTACACCTAGAGAGGGTCTTGGAGGTAGACTTCAGGTGAATGGGAGGTCCACGGGTTCATATACTCCCCTTTACTACTATTTCTATGCACTTTTATATCACATGGGGAAGCTACAGCTACTGTAGCTACATGGCAATCCCTTTTACAGCATAGGCAGTGGGGTGGTAGAAACAGTGCTTATTTAGACCTCACAGAACTACTTTGCTTTAGGTGAATTCACACAAACTGTGGCTTGCTCCTTTTTCCCTTTGCAAGGTTGCCTCTGAAGGAGGGAGCAACCTTTGTGCTCAGTAAGTCGAGGGTGGAAGCTGGGCATTGCACAAGTTGCCTGATAATGGGTGGATGGGATATGATTTTGTTCTTCCCAGGTCTTCCCTCTTCCTCTTAGCTGCCAGACTCTTGTAATCTTTGTAGCAGTGATGTCAGCATTGTCCAGCCCAAGGTTTAAAAAATCTCAAATGAGATATTTCCCCAAATGAAAACATGGGCAATAAATTAGATTATATTAAATAAATTGAAGATTCATTTCTCCGCAGTACTAAAGAAATGCCATGTCCAGGTTTGAGCACTGGGCTTCAAGAAGGATGTTAAAAAAATGGAGAGGACAGTCTTAATAATCAAGGGTCTTGAAAACATAACTTGTGAGGAAAAGCTGGAAAAAACATTGTGCTCCATTGCTATGACAGGTGGAACAAGAAGAAATCATTTTAAATTGCGGCAAGGACAGTTTAGTCTAGATATTAGAAAGCAGTTTGTAACAGCAGGGCTGCTGTAAGTGCTGGAGTAGATTGTCTGGGCAAGGGGTGCAGCGTGAAAGATGCTTATGAGCAGCTCAGACAAACATGCATCAGGAATGACATGGGCATAGCTAATCCGGCCTTGAAGACACCAGACTGACTACAAATGAAGTTGACTATTCAACTGGGAAGGAGCCAAGCCATTTGTAATAAAAAGGCTGTGATTTTCAGCAAGAAGAGAGATTCCTAGTGGTTAGCCTGGGTTGCATATAACCTGTGCGTATGTCTAGACTGACCTGGGCTCAGAGTCTTCCTGGGTCCTGCATGCAATTTCTAGGTCAGCAGAAAGGCAGCCCTGTTCAAAGAACCCACCTCTTCCTATCCAGGAAGGGCATGGACGCTGGTGTTTTCCTGCCTGATATTTCTTTTGGCACATCACGGGTTTTTCTGCAAGCTAATTGCATACAGCAGTTTGTGCTATGATATGCAAGGCTCACTGTCTGTGGAAAGTATCTTCATGTAAACTAATAATGTGAAGCTTCAGTGTGAGCTGACACTCACTTTTAATTACTGTTGACCAATTTTCCCCCGTGCTGAAGCAGGTCTAACCTGCTCTGCAGCATATGAGTCAGCAAGAGGATAAGAGAACTCCTTGGGATGTCATTAGATGAATTGACCAACAAACTGGACTTCTGGCAACAACCCCAGGTAGCCTGAGATGGGATGGAGAGTCCTTCTCTTTCCTCCCCATCTCCTTGTCCCTGAGGTGTGGGGAGGAAGAGTCAAAATCATACCTATGCATGGCACCCGCTTCTGCACCCTTCTCTGACCCTCACATCCTTCAGAGCTGCCTTCCCATGTGAACTCTAGGGTGACCAGTGAATATAGAACGTAAAATTTCTGGGATAGGGCAAGTATGAAAAATCCACAGGGATAAACTCTGCAAAATTCGTTTTGATTGTTACCCCGTGAAGTCCCTCTCAAGCACCAGGTGAACACGGAGCGAGGTGACAGATGAGAAGAGCTGAGTGACCCACGGCGTCCTGCACCCGCTTCTGAGTCTGGTCACACCGTCTTTGTTTAAATTTTCTCCTCACCACCCTGCAGTGTGTGTCTAAACTTAGCTCTCAGCCACAGCAGATTTCAGGTAGGCCACCAGCAGCATTTAATTCAAAAGAAAGACTGTTTCCTGTACAGACTGGTGCTCAAAATATCGTCAGAGGAAGATGAAATAATTTACTCATTAATTCCTGGTCACCATGTTATAAGAAAAATAGTATGACGCCAGAGAAATTCAAGAAATAATTGGGAACAGTAATTTGAAAACTAAGACATGAAGCTTGTGAGGGTAAAAAGAACTTGTTATATATTAAAAATATTTAATTAAAAAAATTTTAAAAAAAGAGAGAGAAATGGGTTTTCCTAAAAGAATACTAAGCCAATTTCAACTGTGATTCATACTTTCTTCCATTGCAGATAAGTACAAATGGAAATAAAGTAAAAAAAAAAAAAAATGAGGACAGTGTCAAGAAGCACTTCCTTACATGAGCAGTAATTGGAGAGCAAGGTGACCTGTGAAACAGTGTCATGAGAGAAAAACATAAGTGTAATTAAAAAACCACTTAGATGCACTGAGAGGAGAAAGGATGAATGAACTTTGGCATAAAATGCCTTTCCCAACCCCTCACCAGCCCACCAGAAATGTACTTGGATTCATACAGTCACGTTGTTTTGAACCACTCTAAGTCCTACCACAACACCCAGCAAAGTATGAATGACTTTGCTGTGGCTTCCAATTGCACTGACTATGTTAACATTGATGTAATGGGACTGAGGTCGGTCATTTTTCATCATGGATGAGAAATGGGTGGTTTTCCGAAATGCAGTCCCATGCAGTGTGGGGGCAGAGGACATCTCAAGCCCCATCTTGCTGGAGAGAGGTCTATGTCAACCCTGTCCTTCATCTTGCCACTGGTGGGGTGGAGAGGACGGGGAGAAAAGATGAAGCCACACCACTCCTTACTGATGAATCACTGGTGATGAGAAAGCTGTTGGTTTCAGGGCAGACTAATAGCATGTTTGTGCTCCTCCTGATTCATGCAAACAGTGAAATAAACTCTTCCCCCACACAAAGGGGCCTAGCCTACAGCAGCACACTGCATCCTCTGCCTGGGGGCTTGGGGGGAAGTGGGAGGTTGTCTCTCCTGCCCCTACAAGTTTGCCCATGCAAGTGTGCCCACACATGGTGCACACTTGGGCTTTTGGAAAGCACATCCTGGCTCCCAGATGGTTTCTCTGCACTGTCACCCCGAATACTGCTCCTCACCCCATTTTGTCACCTTTGCTCCCACTGAAGCTTTTACGACATGTTGTGCTTTTACTGTACACAGCTGCTTTCCTGCAAGCTCTTCACATTGTGAGGATTAAATTGCACCAGCATGGAAACCAAGGGAACATTTATCACTGACAAAAGGCAGCAAGAATTTTTCTAAATCAGAGATTTTCTTACAGTATAACTTTTGTTACTGGAGCAGATCTATAATAATATCACTACTGTTTCAGTATTTTTATAACAGTGCTGCTGGGAAGAGCAGCTCTTTTAATACAAATGCTGTCATTTAGAATTGCTGCTATGGTAGAAATCTTAAATTAAGCACTGTCCTTTATACAAAATACAACACCACCTGCTTGAACACAGAGCTGATAAAACACTGTATTTTTTCCCATGTGTCACATCAAATTATCCAGCAATATAAAAGAAATGGAAGTACACAAAAGTCAGGGTTTTTTTTCTGAAATGTCTTCACCCGTATCTTCTCCTTCCAAGCACAATGTGCTGGGTGGGGGGCAGAGATAGATTGAAAGACTCTTTAGAGAAAATTCCTTCAAAATGACCATTTTTTTATGTCAGAACTACATGCAGAACCACAGTTCTGGTGTTCTTTCAGTTCAGATCCATAACATGTCCCCATCTGCACAAAATGTCTGTGTATTCACAAGTCTGATAAAAGGACTTCTAGTATAGCTGTACAACAAAATTCTTCTACATAAGCCAAAAGTTCATTTGCAGTATGACTTATAGCAGTTTCTCTAATGAATAAATTACTGGTTGATATAGCTAAATCAATCTGCTGTGGCTTTTTATTTGTGTTTTTTTTTGCTGTTGCTGTTTTTCTGCATGGTAGAGAAGTGACGTTGTTTCAGCATTAGACAAGGAATTGGAAAATATTTCATCAGCTTGCCAGGCTGGCCAGGGGGTCCTGTTCCCAGGATGAAAGCCCTTGGAAAGGAAGCACACTCCTGCCAAGCCCACACCTGCCTTTCTTTTCCACTGAAACCAGGATGGTTAAGGCAAGCCCAAAACTCAGGCAGATATGCAGCAAGGATATGGCTTGGCTGTGCACCCAGATGCCAGAGAGGAGCCCCAGGTATGCTGGAGAGGCTGAAGCACAAACAAAGCCCGTATCTAATACCCTCACATCTGCCATGAGTAACCTCATGGCCAGGCATTCCACATCCTGCTGTCAGAGGTCATCCTCTTCACTGCAGGTCAGGAGAGTTCAGGCTGGGAAAAACACAAACCACAATCCCAATTCTTGTGCCTGAATGTCTTTGAACTATTTTTGAGGTCCTCTTGCCACCTACGGATTATTCCAGCAGAGGAAATATGCTTCTGACACATTCCCAAGCATTACAACATTACCTAGTATATATTTTTCTGCATGTCAGATAATTGGCATAGTGTACTGGTGACAGTCATTTCTTCCATGGGGCAGTGTGCATTGAGACTCCTGTGACGGGGAATATAAAGCTTGACTTAGATCCATAGAATTTTGGAAGAGGTGCTGACAATACACTCATTAATTTACAATTACGTTCCTTCAGAGAGTCTCCTGGCACTTTCTAAATACTGTTTAGACCACTTACCTCTTTTATGAGACAAGTATTATGACTATGCAAGTCAAAAAACAAGGACAGGGAGGTTTAAGTAACTTGTCCAAAGCCCTACAGGAAGGCACTGCCAGAGGTTACCATAGAAATAAGTCCTGTGCTAGAATCATGTGTTCGCAGTGGCTTGAATTTTCAGGATTTATGTTTGATAGAATTGTATTATTTTTGCTCCTTAGTTCCTGTTAGATGTATGAGAGGTTGACATTAAGAGGTGACAAAATGGAGTTGCCATTACAAATCAAACCCCAGTCCAGAAAAGTCTTTCAAAATTCTAAGTTTGCCCTTGCTGGAGCCACCGAGGTTTTCCAGAAGACATAAAGTACACACATATATCCCTGCAGGATCCAGTCACAGTCTTTGTTTGAAGGTGTGCCTTGTAATGCCCCAACTACTGGATGTGCAACAATGACAGGGACCTCCAAAAACTGCAAAGACTCCGGTCATTTATCTCAAATATGGCATTAGGAATATGTCCATGATGGTAACTTCCCAGAGATCTGGTACTCACCAGGGGTCTAGTCCCCATCATGTTAGTTAGGTCTTGCCCCATCCCACCCTCATTGCTCTGTGAGCTTGTTTTCTATTGCAGTTCTGCTGCTTCATCTGGCAGATGAACCCTTCCTCTATGGCTTTTGGAGAAAAAGAAACAACTCCCGTTGTCCTCCAGCATGGAAAGAGACTGACAAAAATCAGCACCTTTAGGTATTCAATGCTGTCTAGCAGTGGTTTATAGAAATAAAGGTTGTGAGAGAGAAACATGCAGGGGCTTTTAAAGCTAAATCACATTGCTTGAGGATTGTGCCTATCCTATGGCACATGATATCAAGCAGGTCTTGATGAAATGATAATTGCCCAAGTAAGGTCTTTTAGCCAGGCTCTATCCATTAGGGCCTGGAGAGACAACCCTGGTTAGCTTTTATTTTTATGTAGCACAACAAGGTTAAACAATAGTTTGTTGGTTTTTTTCTCACTGATACCTTAAGCTGGGTTTGCACTGATAACAATTTCTACATTTTCAAATTAAATAAGATCTGTTAAAACTGCTTGGTTAGTAACATAAGGATTGTGTTTTCAAGGATCACTTGTGGTCAGACTATTTGTAGAATATTGTTCCATACTCCCGTAAGTAATATACTCAAGTGAGTAACTGCATTGGATCAGCAAGGCTAGTGTCCTCAGCAAGAAAAAAAAGATTAAGCAAGACTACCCTGTGTAAACGAATTATATCTTGAATGCCAAAGATCTAAGAAAACTTGTCATAACACTGTAAATTTTCTGTGAATTTTGGTTTTCTTTAAAAAGTCAAAACATTAGCTATTAGACTTAAAAAGTTTTATTTGCTTGGACTGTGAATTAAAGCATTTTCTCATGAGAAATAATTAATTGTTAATTGTTCTCTCTCCTTTTTTGTAGCCTTATCTCATGGAATAAGTTGTCATTACAAGAGATCAAAAAGCTCATTTTTCTCAGGGAAGCTTAGATTCTAGGACATATTGAAAACCTGATTGTAAACTGGATATTTGGCAATAATAAGAAGGCAGGGCCTCTTTTGTTTGAAAGACAATCTAGCAGCAATATCACTCTAATACCCCAGATAAAACCATTTGTCTGCTTTACAGGTATCTAGCAGATGAGAGGTCAGCTTTGGCTGATTCAAGCCATATAGGTATTTCTTTTCTTTTATTAGCAGTATTTTCTCGTAAACAGAATTTCTTCAGGCTAAAACAGCTCTCTGCTTTTGTGTGGCTGCTCTGTTTTCCTCTAAGCAAATTCTTCACATGCCCAGAAGGAATCTTGTTTCCAACATCTGGGAGTACTTTAGAGGCTTTCATTATTTATATGCCAAGATAATATCTTTTGCCCATGAATGTGCTACTGTTCCCATTGATTAGATGTTTGCTGATTACTGCCAACTGCAGTGGCAGGGGTAGCATGGAAGCTATTCCCTGGCCCTCTCTTTACATCACAAACTATGGGTCTCCAAACACTCATCTGACCTTCAGGAATTCATTAAATTTTGGCTGCTACTGACTCAGGAAGGCTATAAAGTGAGGAGTTAAGGGGAAAAAAAAACCCAAAACCTAGCATTTAAAATTAAGATTAAAGACACACCAAAAGGAAACAGCGGGAAATATAGTGATTAAAACGAAGGGAAAAAAAGAAAAAAGAAACGAGGTTGTAGTATGAGAAAGAACAATTTTTTCATCATATCTTTGATAAATAGGAGTTGTCTTGCCTTTCCCAGGGCAAGCTAGGAGTGAGGGGAGCTCTTGTGAAGGCAACATGAGTGTATCTCCTTGGGGTCCTCAGCAGTCCCACCAGCCTCTTGTCCATCCTCACAGGCTCTGCCCAGACCTGGCCCTTTGACTCAAAAGTGCTTGTCTCAGCAGAGACAGAGGGGAAACAGGGAGAGGGAAATGTTGATAGAGCCAAAAACTGCCACTCAAAGAGCAGCTTTGAAAGCATAGCAGGAAGTTTTGCAACAGAATGAATGCATGTATTCAAAACCAGGAAGAAAGCATGGCTTCCCTATCATTTCCTCATCGTTTTGTTAGGAAACATTTCTCAAGCACTGTGCTGCAGCAAACCACCTGCAATTATGCTAAGAAAATGAATTAAAATGTCATATCATGCTAAGGCATTTCCAAGCATGCAGGAATTAGCAGTTTTTTTATGAACTTACTGAGCTCCTGAGGGGACTAGTTTGCATCTTGTCATGGACCAGTGGTTGGTGTTGGTAGCATGCTGCTATATCTGCAAGGTTAGTGGCCACAATAGCCCTGCTACCATGAGGAGGTCCATGAGGATAGATCTGGATCTTTACAGTCCAAGTCAGGTAACTGGGTAGTTGTCACTGTAAAATTGTTGCCCATGTGTCCAGAATGTCTGGTTAAATATTCTTATTTAACCCTGTAGCAATAAATGCCTATTTAATTTTTCTTCAGCAGCCCGAAGTGATATGTGCGCACTGTATTTGCACACTGCCCAAGTTTTCTCAGGTTAGTTTCCTATTTGAGTTTTTCTAGTAAGACTTACAATGCTTGACTCAATCTTTGGTGCATCTTGCATCTTTAGAAGCGTTATTGACAATTCATAAGTATTTCGAAGGTTGGTGCTTTGACACAGATACTGTATGCTTTCTTCTGAAGCTATTTATAGGAGTACTCAATGTTTTTGTTTGCTTATTTTCACTATTGCTGACAAAGACCTGATCCTAAACCACTCAATGTACTTTCTTCTCTCTATGTAATTGTCACTATGATCTAACCAACAACTTGATTTGCTTGTTTTTAAAGTTTCTATACATTTGAGACTACAGTGTGTTAGATATTTTTCATCTTATACAGATGCCGAGACATGGAAGAACAGACACCAGCTCCTGAGCTGGTATAACATCTGTTATGGTCACTGGAGTCATGCTAATTTACAGCAGTTGTGGATCTAGCTTGCTTCCAGAGCACGCATTGATTTTACCATAACTCTTTCTTTCCTGCTTTTCAGCCATTTATATGTAAGTGCATTTGACATTCTGGGAGGCTGCACGGCATTGCTGTGTCAGTCTTGATGCAGCGTTAATGATGTTTTTGGGCAATGAATAATAATCATGGGGTAGCTTGGAAATTAAACTCCTGATTTCATTCTTATAGTCTACTGGATTAGCAATTAAATTCCAGGTCATTTATATACCTAAAGGGGTCTGGGAGTAGAGGATTTTGACTTAAAACATTAATAAACAGTGTTGAGGAAAATAACTGGTCAATAATGGGGCAACTGCAATGGCTTTGGTGCTGGAGAGAGTCTAAGGAGCTCCCTGCTTATCAGCACCTCTGTGGTGATAATGTGACTGCTGATGGTTTTTTTGTTTAAAATTTAAGTAAGTCACCTCTTTTTTGCCAGAAGGTATGTTGTAATCCAAACTACCTCACCAATCTCCTCCTCTCCATAGCTGCTGACACACGCAGGCTGAGCTTCTCACTGACGTCTGCACTCCTCCATTGCTCTTGCAGCAAGGTGCGAGGTGGGCAGGGCATTTCCAGGGGACATTACTGCTCTTGGGTGACCATTCACTTGCTTTCCAGCATTACGATACTGACTGACGCGGCATACTGTCACCTGTACCCTCGGAATAAAATTGTCACTCAAAATCCTTGTAATGAAATGATGAAGGTTCCATATAAGGTTCCATTCTCGGCAGTGACTATAAAACACCATTTAAGCAGACTTAAGAGTTCTCTTGCCAGATTCATATGAAATAGGAGTTGGGGTTGTTTCATGGGCTTTGAATTCAGGCCAATTTGCTGCACGCTAAGGTCTGATGGGCTCTCAGGAGCTCTGCAAAGGGCTGTCCCCGGCTGCCCTGCCACAGCCCTGCTGAGTCCCACTAGTAGGGAAGCCTCTCGCCCCTGTAAGGAATGCAAATGGAGTCTCACTTCTCTTTGGTGAGTGTGTGAGGAGTGACTTATGGGTGGGTGTTTGAACTCAAAGGTCTGCCTATTTGGTATCTGTACACCAAGCTTTGTCCGCGGTTGATAAGAACTGAGGGTTGGCTTCAAATCCAGCTTCAGTAAAAGTGACTGCAGATATCATCTAAAGAGTTTAGACATAAAAGCTGCTAAGGCCATGAGAGATACTGTTATTAAAGGGAGGTTTTGGCGTGTATCTAAAAGAGAACATATTCCTGATTATTTGTTCTTTTCCTCATTTCACACCAGCCAAAAAACAATTTTGAACATGAGCACAAGAACCAATGTATTACTGTTTGAGTTATTTCAGATCTCCCTTTTTAATATTACTAATTGACCCACTGATGGATGCTTTCTCTCCTTACTTTATCACTGCAATGTTGTTCTAGCTAATTCCCTGCTGAAGCAGCAGAGCTACCCATTAAGCAAGCGCTACAAGCTGATAAGGAACAGCAATAAGATTTATGCATTGCATCAGGGAACAGGGACAAATATTGGCACCAAGGTGACTTATTTGACTGTGAAGTCTACAGTAAAAAGGTCTCAGCAGGGATCACCAGACATCAGTTCAGTGTTTTGCCATAAGCAGGGAGCCAAACATTTATTCTCTGCTTGGAGTGATACCGTGTTCAGTGCAGAGAACGCAAGAGGAGGCGACAGACCAGGGGCAGCCAGCAATACTGTGCATCTGCTATTCAGAATGGTAGATACAGGGCAAGGAGGGAAAGACGGTAATCAAGACTTCTACGTAAGTAATCAAGACTTCTATGTAAGTTTTGGTCTTTAGGTGCTTCCAGAAGGAGCCTTTCTTGTGTATGGAAACACCATCCTTTGTTGACTGGAAATGATCACATGCACTTACATAGGACTAGGGAGGTGGTTAAGAAAGAAATCAAAGTGGGCAATAAAAGTCTATTTTTTTTCCTCTCGTGTGACATAGTGAATGATGATTCACAAATTATTATTTGGACACTGACAGTTTTCTTTCCTTTACTTAACAGACATCATGACCATCAGTTTCTCAGAGTCACAGTCCCATTCTAGCCAGTATTCCACACAGATATTTATGGGGAACATAACGTAAGAATAGCTGTTCAGGACCAGACCTGAGGTGTGTCTGCCCCAGCATCCTGTCTGTGACAGTAACCTCTAACAAGCACCTCAAGAATGCAATAAAAAATGGGCATATATAAAGGATCTTCTCCCACTAAAAAGCTCCAGCTTCCGGAAGTCTGTCATTTAGTGAGTCCCCCTGAGTCACCATATCCACATCATTGTGGTCCTTGGTTACCATTTCTTCCATGATTTTTTTTTAATGGCTTACGGAGACAGTTTTGCTTTTGGCTTCCTCAGCATCCTGAGTTCCTTAACTTAATAGTGTGCTCTGTGAAAGACCACATCCTGATTTGAAAGAATATGTGAGATTAGGTTCATTTGGGATATGGTAATTGGAACACTACAGATCTCCTAGGTTTACAGTGCTGCAGAGTATTAGATAGAAACACAGATGACAGATTCCTGCAGTTGTCTAAACAACCATGTTCATGTGTTGTTCTTCATATGGTACTGTGAGATACAGAGATCCACAAGCAGCTTTAAACAGAGGTAAGCAACTAGCGCTCCAGTAGCCACCTGTCATACATCACCTCAAAGGTGAACATGAAAGATGGGAGTGAGACAAAGTGTGTCTTAATCCTGCCTTTGCATTCAGAAGTATCTCACCTTGTGTCATCTTGCTTAAAACAAAGTTTAGTAGGTCCTAGAGAAATCCGTGTGGGATTTTCAGATTTCTGAATTAGGCATGAGTAGCAATCAGGTATCTATTCTGTTTCCTTGCTTTTAAAAGCCCTATGTGGCATCCATCTCAATTTTTAGGCACAGATTATCTGAAAGCCAAGCCCTTATTCTGGACTGCTTTTATGTAGTTTGTAATGCTTCATTTTTCTGTAGGATTCATCTGATGAGCAGCTCAAGCTGAAGTTCACAGCAGCTGGACAGATATGAGCCGCCAAAGGAATATGTGAACTGATCTTTGACGTGGGGCTAAGGAGGATGGGTCAGGGCCAGAGTAGGACTTGTCCATGGGGTGCAGCAAGGGGGATGGTCCCTGGGTGCACACGCAAGGACACAGGTTTTCCAGAACTCAGCCTTTGAAAGGGGGAAAGGCAGAAAGAAGGATCATATTGGGTAGGCATCATAGCAGTGAGCAAAACTTCTGAACAGTGGAAGCTTCAAGCTTGACAACAGAAGGGCATGACTTTTAAATGCTGGCTCTACCATGACAGACCAAACCCTCTCCAGCACTGCCCTACCTCCAGGGGTGTTCATGGCTCTGAGCTACCAGTGGGCACTGCATCTGAGGGCAGATACCAAAAAAGGTAAAACAGAAATGCTAACACTTTCAAGAGGCTGAAATTTTTCCTTAAGCTCTTTTGGTGTCAGCATTCTCACCTATAAAGGAGAGATAACCCAACTCAGCAACTTGCAATATCATTGTTGAAACACAGACAATTAATGCTTGGAAAGTTCATGAGCTGTTGAAAGCACCATATAAATGCTAAATAGTATTACTGAATTACAGTGTGATTGAAACAAATTGATTTGTTAGGAAAATTTCAGTGAATCATATTCATAACAAATTCCATTTAATTTACAACAGTGAGTCATTAACTGGCTCTTCTGCTGATTTATTTATATGTCCTGCTGAAAAGATAACTGATTTTAAGAATCAGATCTTAAGATAACTGCTCCTTAGAACTGCGGGATCAAACATTTTGTAAAAAGTGTGGTAGTGTCAGTCCCTGTTTAGCTATCCCCTTTTCCATCATATTTAATCCTGACAAAAGTTGCATGCAAAGCACCTGGAACAAAATGTGCCCTTTTTTGAGTGTTCAGTGTTTGCCCGAAAGTGCTTCTTTTAAAGACCAGTGCTTCAATAAACTTGGTCCAAATTAAATGTGTCATTTTCTTATTCTCTGCAGGCTTCACTATGTAGGATGATTATGAGCTATGAAATACTGAATGCTGGAAACCCAAATTACCCCTGGATTGAAACTACTCTTAAATGCCAGCCCTCACTTCAGGGGAACAGTTCAAACCACAGGATGGAGTAGCTCGAGATGGTAACATGTCTTTGGTCCTGTTCTGTCTCATTTTCCCTCTCTGCAAGGGAGAGGCAGAGCTATATCTCCATCAGTATAGAAATTATAATTTGGATGTTTGGATGTCAGCATCCAGTTTCTCAGTCATACCAGCTTGCATCAAATACTCATTATTAACAGCCCACCTTATTATTAATGACCCACTATGAAGCAAATCCTTGCCAAGGGGCAAGGGATTTGCATTTAACCACTGCAGGAAATTTCAGAGAGGGAGCTTTTTTTGGTGGTAACAGGAGATTTATACTGGTTTTTGCTATGGATGCTGTAGTGAAAGAGGGATGCAGAAAAGGAGTGAACCATGGTTAGATGGAGGGATGGGAGAGAGGAGTGCATGCATGAGGTGCCTGGGTGCCCTCACAAAGAGGAGACAGAGGCAGAGGGGACAAAAGGATGAAGTTGTGTTGTGAAGAGCTCAGCAAAGCAGTTACATGTTTGAACTGGATCCAGGGAAGAAGCATCTCACATCTTCACTGGGAATTTGCCTATTTCTAATTTAAAGCAGTAAATCAAGGCAAATGGAAAAAGGTAAAATGAGCCAGGGAGAGAAAATGCATTCAGAGGGCTTTCAAGAGACAATTAAAGCGAAGAGGAAATTTTCAGATAAAACTAAACGCAGAAGGATGATATTCTTCTCCTACACTAAAGATGAAGGAACTCCTGCCCAAAGGCTGTCCTCTCCCCCTACCTGCCGGGGCCTGCAGAGTTCCTGAGGGTGCCTCCACCAGAGTCCCCAGAGATGGAGTAGCTGGTCGAGTGCCAGTGAGATGGGGAAGGGTCACTGTAGGACGACATTGGGTAGGATGTAAGATTAGGACCACAGGTACTGTAATAGACAATAGCAGACTCTCAGTGGTTGGTGTTGTTTTCACTTAGGCCTGTGGTACTATCTGGCAAAGATATGTTGCCCACGGTTAACGTAAGTGTTTCTAAAAATAAAGTAAGAGGAAGGCAAGTACTTGCACTTCATAAGAACTTCATAATTTTTTTCAAGCCTAAAAGAAACCCAGTGATACTTCTGAAATAACAGGAATGAGACAGTTAAAGTATTGCACAAAAGCTGCCTTTAAAACTTCCTTTTTATTTTCTGATCATCATTTTTGATCTTCTTCAATCAAATGGAGCATCACTTAGAAACTGATGAAAAAAGAACCTTCATCTAGTTATTAACTCCTTGATGAAAGACCTGTAAAAAGTACATTGTTCATTTGCACTTTGGAAAATATTGAAAATTAACTAAATTCTTTATGAGATACATGGCTTCTTGCAAGTTATAATTGGGCACGTGCATTGGAAAGGCAGACCAGCTATGACTGCAAAAATGGGAACAGTGTTGTGCTGTTGCTAGTAAAATAAAGGAGTTACTAGACTCCTCATTCCCTTCTTCACCGCTTGCATAATCTCCCCCTTTAATTGACACTGATCTGAGAGGTAGGAGAGGCAACTTGAGCCAAAGCAGGCTAGCTAAAAATTGTCTGTCCTAATAGATATCAGGTGAACCTTTTCTTTCAAGGTACCAAATCAATGTTTTCTAGAGTCACAACAAAACTTTACACAAAGGAAAGGTCATCTTTGACCAGAAAAAAGCAGCTTTTCTTTGGAATAGCACACACCCTAAAAGAGTGACCTGGCAATGCTGTTCCAACACCATCCAGGTGCTGTGTTTGTGTGCCTTGTGGTCTCTGATTTCTGTTTCCATCCTCACAGCAGGGTTATGTTCCTATGGTAGTTCATCATATAGCTAGGAAATGACTCAGTGCATGTTGCTGGGCATCTCCTATTTAAATTGTATTTTGGCCTCTGTTCCCTCTTCAGAGAGAACAAGGGAGAAGGTCCAGAACCTCCACGGAGTAGGACACAGATACAGGTGGAGAGGAGTGCCAGATGTGGCAGGGGAAGCTCTTGCTGGGTGATGGCACTCACTCTCCACCACTGCACTGTTGATGGAAGCCCCTCTCAGCTCCACCTCAGAAGAGTCACAGGGGGTATGATGGTGCTGTAGTGGGCACATGGACCACTGGGTTATACTGGCATTCCAGAGGATGCTCCTCTGCCCTCTCTGAGCACTACCACCTTGTCCTGGTAGTCCTTTCTTTCTGCCCTTCCTCTGGCCAGCTGGCATTTTGGGGCAGCTGGAGATGTAGAAATGAGTCTCTTTGCAGAGGACTGCACATCTCATCCCATCCCGCTGCTGCTATCCAAAGGCTTGCTTTTTTGGAAAAATAACCCACAGGAGATGATCCATGAAGGAAAGAAGGCGGATGGATGTCTGTTCTTTGCCAAAATCTCAAAGTCAGAGCTGGGTAAATGTTTGTCTTCATTTTATTCCAGGATAACAAAAGAATCAAAGCTTGGGCAGAAACATTTGTGCAATTGTGTCACATGTCAAGAGTGTTTCAGTTCCTCCCTTTTCAAAAAAAAAGGGGGAGAATCAGAACAAACAGTCTTGCCTCAATATTAATAAAAAGACATATTTAATTTCTTTTTTGTTTCAAGCTCATGCTTAGGCTAGAAGGCTACTTAAAATATGTGTAGCCTGCTGTTGCTACAATGAAAATGTTTTATTTTTAGTTGACCCAAATTTTGACCCAAATCACTTTTTTTTTCTTTTTTTCTTACATGAGAAAACAAAATAGAACTGAAAATTCTTTTTGTGTATTTCAGAAAAAAACCCTTTTTTCATCCTTTTATTGGACCAATGTACCATTAAATAAACAAATAAAAAATAAGCAAACTTACAATCACCAGTGATAGCCCCAACAAGGAATGAATACCAGACCTTTATTTAGGGTGGTGTCGACTTTTATTTCAGTGAGGCTTTGAAGTTCTATGGATCTTGGAGACTTAATTATATCCAATTGGGTCGGAAATGAAGATGCACCATTTAAGTAGCTGCATTTGTGAAGGACTGCACTTTCATACCTATGTGTTTGAATTGCCCTTGCTGTGCAAAATGGGCAGAAATTGTAGCACAGAAAGTTCCACCTGAATTGCTCTAGGATGACCCTGCTTGAGCAGGGAAGTTGGATCAGATGACCAACTGCTACGGATGCTGCAGTTCTCCCCTCCAACTTTACCCAATCTGTAATTCTGTGATTCTGTGCCCAGGTTGGAAAGCAGGGTGGTTTTCCAAATGGCCGTATGAATTTTCTGGCTTCAAGAAAATTTCAGTAATATCTTCGGGATGAAAGCCTCTGCAGTGATGCTGGGATGGCAAACATCTGTGCTCTGAAGAAATTCCACCTGGCCTAGACATGCATTCAGCCCAACTGAACTGTGTCTTTAAGGAGAGTAACAGAGTTAAAAATAGTTCCTTGAGAGATGAAAGGCTTGTAAATGCTCTAAATGCTTTTTTAATAAAAGGAAATTGCTGCAGGAAGTGATTCCTTATATTCCAGGGTCTGCCAATTGTTTCCAATCAGTGCAGCTTGGGGTAGCTATTATCTCACTAAGTTGTATTAATGTGTTTGTTGTTGCTGCTTTTCCTTTTAAAATAATCTACAGGATAACTTTAGTTCTGCTATTTAAGTTGTGGTTTGTTTGCCATAGAAGCAGTTCTGTGGGGCTCCTTTCCTAACTCTAATACCTCACACTAGCTCACAATTGTCTCCTCTCTTCTTATCCCTCTCTGGACAGTTGGCTGATTAGCAGGATTTAGTGCTCTGAAACGCTTCTCCCCTCCCATTTTCCCGATCATTCTTCCTTCCTTGAACTAAAAGACCCTTAGTACAGCTGGTCCTTCACCCTGAGGATCTCAGCCCTTTCATGCAAGTCTGCATCTGCATGGACCTGTGTGCCAAGACCCAAATGCTGGGAGCAGTTCATCACGTGGCCAACAGAAAAAGAAACGGGACATGCCTGATCAGGATGTTGCAGTTGGCAGCTTAGGGGCTACATACAATCAAGGTGTGATTTGGAATGGGTCATGACCCTGTGGACTGCTGCAAATGGGGAAAAAATTTGGAACCTGGGCTCTGCTGACATTCTGCAACCTCACAAAATGCTCAACCTCAGCGAAAAAAATGGCTTATGGTGATTTTTTAGCTGGCAAAAACTTAATGCTAGTAGTGACTAGATGGAAATGAGGGAAACTCAGAAAGCTTGTAATGGTAATAACTTGATTCAGAACCTTGAGAAAATCAAAGCATGTCACTTCCAGTGTTGATGACAAACTTCTTCCCTCCTCTTTGGGGTTGGTATGGGGTTACAGTCCAGACTTGTCCTTCTGATTCTACCGGAAGCTGGTTCTGAGAACCAGGATGGACAGCCCCCAGTCCACAGTCAGTGCAAAGCTGACAGCATTTCCAACTCTTCCAACAGCTTTAAAAATCAACCATTTTTAATAACATCTACTACTAAAAACTGTCTCCTGCTTTCCTTGAAACTACAGATTTCTGTCCCTTGGTGATTGAAGTCAAACGGACCTTTCACAAGAACACACGTTTCCCCCCTGTACTCATCACTGATGAGGTCACACCTTGAGTATTGCATCCAGTTCTGGACCTCTCACTTCAAGAAAGACATTGAGGTGCTGGAGTGTGTCCAGAGAAGGGCGACAGAGCTTGTGAAGAGTCTAGAGGATAAGTTGTATGAGAAAAGACTGAGGAAGCTGAGATTGTTTAGCCCGGAGAAAAGGAGGCTCAGGGGTGACCTTATTGCTCTCTAGCACTACCTGAAAGGAGAGTGTAGCCAGGTGGAGGTCAGACTATTCTCCCAGGTAACCAGCAACACGACAAGAGAAAGTAGCCTCAAGCTATGCTGGGGGAGATTCAGGTTGGACATTAGGGAGAATTTCTTCACGGAAAGGGTTAAGCATTGGAAGAGACTGCCCAGGGAGATGATGGAGTCACCATTCCTGGATGTGTTCAAGAAATGCCTAGAAATGCTTAATGCCGCGGTCTAGTTGACATAGTAATGATCAGTCAAAGGTTGAACTTAATGATCTTAGAGGTCTTTTCCAACCTAATTGATTCTGTTATTCTGTGAATGAAGGTGGTGGACTGTCCTTTTGGTTTGCTGCCAGATACTGTCAGGTAGTCCCAGTGCACAAGTGTGCAACCCCCTGCATGGGAACCCCACAGAAGAACAGGGTACATTTGTAAGTACCACACACCAGAATCATCTCCACAGTCTTACAGAGAGGTAAATACGAAACAGCCTATCAAAAATGGGATACAGACAACAAACACCCTGTTCTATTGTTGAATGCCAAAGGTAGATTTGTATGCAGCATTTTAAATAATTAAACAGCAGAACAGTGTTGCCATCTGCCAACGTCCATCTGGTGGAGGGAACACAAAGCTCTGAGTGAGAAGCCGACACCAAACAAGATCTACTCACTAACAGGAGATTCCAGCAAGCAGCTCACGGATGCCTTGCTGTGCTGTCATCTATTCTGCTCAAAAATAGCTGGCAGTCCCAATAGCCTCTGTTTAAACAAGGTTGCTGGTAGAGCATGAAGCTTTGCCAGTACAGGCAAAAAAATGGCTTTGTAGAAGAGGTTGCAATAAATATTTTGTAATCAGAAACACTATAATGGCATTTGTAAATGCAGGGACATGCATGTTCAAGTCTGGTTACACTCATTCCTGCATTGTAAAAAAAAGTAATAGCAGTCAGAGAGATGTCTACAAGGTGATGATAATGTTCAGAGACAAAGAAAAGTCTCTATAAGGAAGGATTCAGGAGGTTTACACAAGAGAAAATTAAGAGGTGACAACCTAAAGGTAGTAAAACAATACTAAGTGCAGAGAAGGGAACGTAGTCATTCCTAGATACTCTTTCAA
The DNA here is from genome assembly GCF_001715985.3 of Manacus vitellinus. Taxonomy (NCBI): domain Eukaryota; kingdom Metazoa; phylum Chordata; class Aves; order Passeriformes; family Pipridae; genus Manacus; species Manacus vitellinus. The sequence goes on along the minus strand of NW_021940535.1, from coordinate 10,289,441 downwards.
ATATCCTTTCAAATAAGAGTGAGCAGCAGCCTAGTGAAATTAAAAATACATTTTATAGACATCAAAGGGTATGCTGGGGCTGGTTCATGGCTAGTTATGATTGTGGCACAAAGCAAACTCATTGAACTTGAAAATTGCAGTACGCTATTTTTTTTTCATCTTTCTATAACTTTTGGAGCCTGTTGTTTTTAGTAATTTTATAGGGTTCTGAGACATTTATGCAAATATTTAAAGTATGCACAATTATATAAACATGGGTATCAAACTGTAGAAGGTATTGTCTGTCCTGCTATACACTGCTATAGAGTAAGAAATGTCCACTACAGACTGATGCCAAGCATCCTAATCCTCCCTTGGTAGCTCTCCCACAGAGCTTCACTCCCAATTCCAGAAGTCACTGGGAACTGAGGGCACTTGCTCTTTTGCAAAAACAGGCTCATCGCTTTCAAAAATCAGAATAATACAGTACTATTACTAGCTGTGATAAGGAGGAAGGTTATTCCAGGGAAGACACATTTTCACTGTGCGCAGACCCCTCTGTTATTTGTGTTGCAATAAAGCCACAGTGGGCCAGACAGTGTTCAGATGGGCATATGCAAAGAAATCTCTGGACCAGACAGCATCACTTCTTATTGAAAACTGTCAGCCGAATGCATTTTCTCACATCGTAGTGACACTGTCTTCATCCAGTTTCAGATTTCCATCTTGCAAACCCAGTGGCCTGACACTGGGAAATACTACCAACTGCAAATAGATAGAAAAACGAATACAACAAGGAAGTTTTTGAGGTTATCTCTGGGGAAGATGGCTTTTCTTCTACAGATGCTCAGCGGTCTCTATTGCAACTCCACTTTTTGTTCATAACAAGGAATTTTTTATGCATTTGGCCGCAGATTTCACTGCTATTAACAATATTTTGCATAAGGGTGATAAGGTATCGATGTCAATGACTCCCTTCAGCTACCAGGCCATTTAAAAGTATGATGTGATAATTCTGTTTTGGACTCTATTTATGACAGGTAGCACCTCAGACCATGTCCTCCTTCTGGCTCAATATTGCTGTTCATGGCTCAGAAGGACAGAATGGTTCTTTTGGGGAATTCAATTTTCTTACAGGCTGCGCAGGCATAGCCAAAGGGAAGAGTGAGGTGAAAGCAAGCAAAAGTTGCACGAGTCCCCAGTAGGCTACTTTGTACCAGGCATACCACACTTTCCCCCAAGAATTTACATCTTTTGTAAAGGGGGAAGGATGTAGGTAATCCTTTCCTAAACAGACAAGAAGTAGGCAAGCACTTCCTTAAGAGAAACCACAAGCTGGCCTCTGCTCCTGTGCAGGCAGGGGAACTTGTAATGGGTGATGTTACTGATGCACTGCTGGAGCTGGCTACTGGGCTTCAGGGACCACAGCACCTTCACCTCCCTGTCCTGCTGTTATACACACATAGTTACACATCCAAACTGGAGTTTTTTGCTTGAGTGTTACTTTTTGGTCAAAACCAGAATGAGTAGAGCTGGGGGAGGGGATAACGTGTTTTTGTTGTTCAAGTAGTTTTCTTGATTGGAAAAGTAAGCTTTGCTATGGCCTCCCTTTTTGGTTTCTGGAGTTGCAGGACTTCTAAGAACAGAAGGAGTTTCTTAGTAGAAAATAGTGTCAAGAATACAGTTTTTGCTGCAGAAGCATTTGTGTGATTTCTTGCAAAAATATGACTTTGCATATCCAGAAAACAACAGCAAAAATCGCTCTCATTTCAAGCTAATTGCCTGTTGCCAGTTGAGGTTCAGGTGGAGCACAGGTGGCAGGAACCCAAGGAACTTCTCCCCAAGCTCTGTGGTATCTTGGTCCCCTATTGCCACTGGTGGAAATGAGCAGACTCCCTTTGAGGATTGAACATCACTCCTGGTGCTGTAGGAGATGCATTCTACATCCCTTACACTAACTGAAGTGAGCCTACTCCGATGTATTTTAAATTATTATAGCAATGTTTGGCACTTTCCATTTAAAAGGAAAGTGCTAAAATAAATTGAGGCATCTTCTTATTTAGACACCGGGAAGTTGCAGGATAAAGGAGGAAAAAAGCAAAACAAAATGAAACAACCCAAACTAGCCAAAATCCAAATCTGCACTTAAAATCTCCCGTATCTATTTAAGTTACTGTACCAACTCAGCTCAATATCTAAAACAAAGAAAATGAATTATGGAACAGCATGAGGAGATCTTGTTAATTTTCCCACTGATGCACTGTGAAATGAAAGCTTTATTCTAAGAATATCATATCCTCAGGGCTCTGTCTGGGTAGACGCTGACAAATACAAATGTCCTTACAGTTTTTCTTTTATTCTTGCTTTATGGTGTATTCCAGACAGATTTCCAAAATTATATATAATAATATATAATCTGTAGCTGTGGCTTGGTGTAGTTCAAGGCTGTGATTTTCCAGGACATAACCATGCCCTGTTTGAAAATGGAAGATCAAGTGCATGTAATGAAAGGAAGATCAAATTCTAGAAGAATTTGCTTATTTCTTAATCAATATTAATATATGTGACTTTAATTTCAGCATCTCTCCTCCTGTTGTGTACCAAGGGAATATAAACAACAACAGCAGCTTTACATTTTTATAGTGCCTTTCATCAAGAAGGATTCAAAAGTGCTTTACAAACCTCGGACAAAATTCTTCTTTGATCAGCACTGAAAATCTCTTAATCCATGGTGCAAATCTCTGTTGCACTTTCTGTGCCTTTTTCTGCACATAGGACTTCCATTGATTTCTACAGGAATTGTGTATGTGTGAAACAAGTGCAGAATGTGTAATGGAAATCTGCACTGCAGATAAAAAAGAGAAAAAAAAATGTACATGTATGGATCCATTGAGGTGAGCGCTGCAAACAACTTCAACCCTAACAGCACCTTCCATGGCAAACGTCCTTGGATGCTGTCTATTGCAAATGACAGGAGAAGGTGCCCAAAATTTTCAGAGCTTCTGCTCTGTGTGTGTACAAACTTTGCTGAACTAAATGCTAGCTTGGAAACCTTGCAAAGTCTCCCAAGAGATTCCTAAGAAAACAGTAGGTTTAGAGAAGTCATCCATGTTTTAGTTTTCTAGTCTGCAGCTAAATCAGGAGGTGCAGGGAGGATGCAGCAAACTGTGTTTCCTGCGCTAATTCTGAGTTCAATTTGGGCAAAACCCTGAGTTATCTCTGTCTGATGATGTTTTTTCATCCTTAGAGCTAATGTTGTTTCTGATTAGAGTTTACAAATGCTAAGGAACACTTTCCTCTTTAATCATCAGAAAATGATGAGCAACATCCCACTGAGACGTGTAGTGAACCCAAGTTATCATTAATTCTGAAATACTTCTATTAAAGAATCAAGATTTCAATCCTTGCACTGAACCCATAAATCTCTGGCCCTGTCATGTCCTATTTTACTAGGACATTTTGTTTCTCATGAGTAGAACCATATTTTTAATGAGAAAATCATTCAGAATTAAATGTCCCCTGGGGATGCTGTTTGAAGAAGTAAAATGCCTCACTTGCAAAGACAGGTATAGTAATGTGATGAGGAATCTTTTAACTAGTTCTGAAACCAAAGGAGTAGTATTGGCTATATCAGTGAGAAAAGTATTGGTCCATTTCAAAATAAAGTTTGCAGTCATGTTGATTTATCTCACCTGACAGGCTGCCCAAAGAATTTATTCCTATATGTTCAAAGCCTTTCTCTTCCAAAGAGTGGAGTACGCTGTTTAAATGATTACTTCCCTTATATTTCCTTCTGTTGGTACATCTACATCTGAGTTTGTACTCATGTTTTTAATATCTTCCAGCTAACAGGATTGACAATTAGTATGCACACTATTAGCAGTAAGAGTTCATGTTCTGTCACTGGTGCTAATCGCATGTGTTAGAAACATGATTGCGCAGAGTAAATGTGATCCTATCCAAAACTGGTTTCCTTTTAATTGCCAGCATTAAAAAGCCCTAATTATACACTGTAAATTTAAGGGTAGCTGAAATTCATTAGGAACTCAACAGGAGCCCTTCTTTAAGTGTCCCTGAAAACCCCAGGTCCAGTACAGTCAAAGTCAAGGTGTATATGCTGAGTCCAAACTCCATCCACAGACCAAGAGCCATCATTGCAAAGTACTGCTGTGATTTTGGCTTCCGAAACTCTGCCTTGAACTCTTTGGCTTGCCCTCCACTTAGAGGGAAGAGTTCAGTGGTGTTTGAAGGCAGCTAGCGAAAGCCTTAAGTAACATGATCCAAATAATTAAACTTAGCAATAAATTGGTGCTTTTCATCTTCAAAGTGCTTTACAAACATTAATTAGTTGGGCTCAGCAAAACTCTATAGAATGGAAGCCACTAAATCCCTATCTCCTGTGAACTGACTTCCTTGGCTGTCCCCCCCTACACACTATTTTTAGTACATTCAAGAGCCTGCCTCACACTTCCTTACTTTCTCTTCACATGGCATGTACCTTATCTGTGACAAAAATCATGCCAGCTTAGTAATGGGGAGGGGAAGAGTTTTTAAAATTAAATAGTCTTTTAAAACAGCAATTAGCTTGGGTTTTCCTGGAAGAACTGAGGCATATGAAGATCAGAGGCAGATATCTTCATACCTTGTGCCAGCCTCCAAACCTTCAAAACTTCTGTCCCCTTTGAACATGAAAAGCTCTGTTTCAGGCACACCAAGAGGTGGATCCATTGGCTGCTGGTCAGCGTGAGTGTGTGTCCCACTGTGAACAAAGTTACGGCAAATTTCAGTGCATGCCTGGCTGCCAGGTTTCCTCGCCCAGTAACGCATCTAAAAATACATCCATGGGGGAAGAGAGTGCTATTCTCATGGCTCTGGTATCACTTTGTCGCAGGGCTCTGCTTCTTCCTCAGGTTCAGAAACACGTCTGTATGTCAGGAGTCTGATGTCCATGAAGAGAAAGGCTGAATGTTTTTTGTAAATCTGCCTATTTTGTGCCACAAGTGAATAATTTTTGCTTTAGCCATTTTTCATGGCTCCTCTCCTTGCACAGGTGTCTGCTTAGCCCTGGAGTGGCTCAGCTCTTATTCCAGGAGAGCTGCTGGAGAAGCCCCATTCTCCTATTGCCTCCTTCTTCTCCTTTGGTAATTGCTGTTTCAAATATTTCCAGCTTAACTGGTACTGTGCACCAAGTCCAATTGTGTATTTTCCTACGTGCCTGAGCTCCTGATGACCCTCTTTAAAGGTTACACTATTGCAGTCATGATGCATTAATGTTATCAAACAGCTGTTCAGGCACCAACCCTTCAATTTACTTGCCTGTCTGTCTGCCTTTCCTGAATTTGACATTTACTTTCCAAAAATAATGGAGCAACCTTCCTACCACAAGTGGGAATATGTAAGTGAAGACAAAGACCCGGTGGCTCTTAGTGCAGGAACCTTCTGAAAAGAGAAAGGCACACTGCTGTTGGTTTTTTCTCCTACTTGTTTGTAAATAGGACAAACAAGCAGGCAGTCCAAAATAGCCTTATTTATTTAGTGTGGCAGACCCAAAATCTTGCTGAAAAGCACAGCCGTCCTGGTTGTACACCAGCCTATGATGAGAAAGCCCAGGAGACAGTTGCATTCATGGTTTTCTGCATGATTTTCACAAAATTGTTTTGCTTCTCAGTGTCTCAGGTCCCCACATGATGAGGTGTTGTGGGAATAAATAAGGAAGGGTGGAAGCAGAGGGGAGGTGAGCAACCAAGTTCATCCAGGAGGCCCTGGGAGGGTTGTATAAACGCTTACAAACTTCCCACTGTTGCTCTACCCATTGGGTTTCAACACTTCCCATCAACAATAGCTTGACATCACTTCCTGGAACAAAATGAATGTATTAAACTATTTCCTCTACAACTTGTAGTTACTCAGCTACTTATTTTTGGCTGGCAATATTAACTAGAGCTCTTGGTTTGACTCTGTTTCCTGACCAACCCCAATGCATTGTCTGTCTTCTAGCACAATCTTAAAATAGTCTATCCTGGTCTTTGTGAAAGCAGGCATGGATGGATTTACACACTTGCCTTGAAAATGTTTCAGGTTTTGGAATTGTTGCAGAAAATATTTGTGATGGAAGTTGTGTGACACTTTAATCTCAAAACCAGAAAAAGTTCATGAAAAGAAAATTTGATGGTTTGGTCCTTCAGACATTGGTTTTATCTCTACAGAATTACCTCAAAACTCCAAAAGAAGGAGCTATACCCCCCCAGAATGGTCCATAATAAAGTTCTATGTTGTGTGCCTATATCAGTCTCATGCATATTACTCTGGGTTTTCTTCAGGAGCATGAAGTGCCTGGAATAAACAGTTTCAACATTAACACTGGGAAGGTAACCAGTGAGTGGCAAATCCCTTCATAGCAATACCTTTTCCTGAAAGAAAAGATGTGATTTGGTGAACATAAAATGGTTTGAAAATTTCAGTGGGTTATTTGTGCTGCTGCAAAACAAAATCCAATAAAAACAATCTAAACAGTTGATTTTGGTATTGAAAAAAAATTAGTGACACTTCTGTTCTACTGAATTCTGGCACTTCTGATATTTCTTTCAATTTATTTTGTAATTAAAGAAACTTGTAGATGCTGAAGTCAGAAAAAAAATTAATCTGAAGCTGAAGAAAATGCTACAGTTAATGTAAAGTGATTGCCAAAAATGTTGGAAAGAATTCATTGTAGGAGAGATGCAAATGAATTTCTCTCCTGATTTCTCAGCATAGCCAGGAAAAATAAAAATCTCAGTTATTCACACAGCTCTGTTATTGATTCTCCTCATTGTTCTTTATCTGATGGTTGCATATAGCAAAGTAAAGCAAGTGGGAGAAGACAGTGGGGACATAAGGCCATTTGTAACTCCAGTAGGGTTATATGGGCTTATTAAATATTTGTTTGCCTCCTTGGACCTTCACTTACAGCTAAGGGGCAGTTATTTCTTAATAAATCAATTGCTTGTGATCAGTTATCCATACCTTTTCCTTTTCACAACTCCATGTAAAGGATGTCAGTGTAAATGAGAAGAATGCCCCATTAAGTTCATCATACACAAGACCTTCCAACTTCACCTCATCATTAAAACTGTAACAGACCTCCACAGCTCTCTTTGAACTCACCTTTCTTTGCTAGATAAAGGGCAGCAGGTGAAGAATCACAACAGCAACAAACACAAATGAAGGGAATTTGAGAGAGTGTCTATACAGAAAATGACTATTGTTCACCTAATGCCATTTTGGGGCACGGCATGTTATAGACAACCTGGAAAGCAGCCATCAAACACAAAGAGTATTTTTAAAGACCCTCAAGTGGAGTTTGGAGTCGGTTCTGACTGTTTATTTGCTGTGCCAGGGACGGGGCTGTGAAGAACTCCTCCAGCCACTAGCCAGGGAGCCAGCACCGGGTCTGAAGTGCTCAGGAAGTCAGAGGTTTCAAACTTTAGGTTCACAACAGCAACGTTGCCACCTGTGCTGTGCCTGCAGCCAAAGGCACCAATGGTCGTACACAACTCCACGGACATGGGCACGTGGGGCAAACTGGCGGCAGAGTCCCCACACTGACAAGGAGAGATAGCAATGAGCCATTGTCTTCTGAAGGATTTCTTCGCACTGAGTGAAGGTAACCAGCCTTTAATCTGAAGACCATGCAAACCATTTTGCCTGATTCTAGTTTTGCTGGTCTAAATTGCTTTATCCTTAGGACTCTGACTGAGTGTTCATCTCACCACTTTTTTTTGTAATGGAAGTAATGGAAAGTGGGGTTGGGAGACACCTTCCACATCATAAAATTCACAATTAAAACATTAAGCAAAGCACTTTCAGGCATGAGATGCAGCATTAAAATGTAGACAACTCTAAAAAGGCTAAGAGTATTGTTTTTATTGAATACCCATATAAGTCATCTTTCTAGACACTGTACCAGATAGCTGCATACTTCCAAGTGTAGTTGTCATTAGAGATGTAGGTTTCAGGAGATTTTTTTTTTCTCACCTGCTTTCTCTAGGTGCACCTTATCCAATGAGCAAAGCACACTGCAGTTGCCCTTCTCTCTTCGCAGAGTCCTGATGTTGCTGTCAAAAACTGCAGCAAGCGGATATATCCACCCCATAGCAGGACATGAGGGGAGTAACACTCCTCCCTGCAGCAGACAGTGGGGATCAAAGGGACTTGTGCCCTAGACGAGCCAAGACTCCCAGAAGAGAAGACAGCATGTGACTGGGAACACAAGGGAAGAGGTCAGGGGAGCTGGTGGTACCAAATCAACTTTCACATGAGCATTTCCTGGCTTTTCATTATTTCTCTTTCATGAATAAACATCCTTCCAAAATAGCAGGCCATATGTTCAATTTGCCTCCTCCCAAGCTGCAAGTTGCTTGGGGATGGAGTCTGCTGGCAATGCTGCCTGGGCCAGCTCGCCAGGGCAGTAGAGCAAAGTGTGACCTCTGGTATGGGAACTGCAATGAGGAGCTCTGGGGACATGTGTAATCACCCAGCGTGGAGCTTGGGCTGACAGTGGGGTTAGCACCTCTGCTCCATGGAGAAATGGGAAGAAATGTTGTTAATAACTTCAGCCGCTGCAGCCTCTGGGTCTGGCTCACCTGAGAGGCAGTGCCTTTAGCTGTAGGAGCAGAGCCACAGAGGATGCACAGAGGCTTCTTAACAGAGCACGTCTTTTGTATCAGCTCCAAGGGAATAATGTCACCTACCCAGCCAGCAGCTCTGCTTTCCACAGTGCCTAAGTTTTTCCTTAGAAGTTTCCTATTCAAGTGCTTAGCCTGACCAGGGCTGACCTTGCTTAGCTTATGAGATGTAACAAGATCACTGCCTGAGGTGTGAAATGACACTGGAATGGAGGTCATGATCTTACGGAGAGCATCTTCCTCCTCTGCTGCAATGTCTCCTCCTGGCTCCCCTGCCCCAGCATCCGACTAATCAGACAGAAACAAATGCATCATGCTTCTAGCACACCACTGGCAGAATATAAAAGTCTGTCCTTTTGGCTATTCAGTCATCTCAGTGGTATAGATTATTTTTATGCATATGAATTCAAAGATTAAACAGTTCCTTTTTTATTTTTTTTTTGGTCACTACTTCAACAGAAACAAAAAGTGTTTCCTATAGCTCTATCTCCGTAAGATATCAAAACAGTTTAAACAGACAGATGAATAGACAGTTGCGTTTAAGCAACGTGGACAGAACACCAAATCAGTCATTCTGAATGAATAATACATTTAAGCAGTTATACGAATGGCAGAAATTCATCTGCATCTACAGTGAAACTAATTGGACCCATTTCAAGGTGGAATATTCTGCAGAAGGTACAGAAGGCACTTGTATTTTGGTTTTTCAAATAAGAATGAATTTGTGTGTGTGTCAATCTGTCACACACTAGACAGGGCTGGTTCTGTGAATGACCATTACTATGTATAAATCTAGATAGAGCTGTGGAGAATATATAGCTTTTTATTTACAGGTCATTAGAATAACACAGTATACAAACAACATTCATAAATGACTTCTCATATGAACTGCTCTGAGAAACTTTTTTTTGTAGGGAGCCATGAGTTGTAGAATGTTTTTATCGTGATGCAATAAAGATTGAGCTTCAAAAACAAACTTAACAGGATAAACTTTGAGATAAATCAAGTCCAAATAAAAAAAAAACCCGTTGAAATTCAAGTACAGGTTTCAGTGGCAAGCCTAATGGACAAAAGCGAAGAGGTAAAGTGCCCTTCTGCTGAGTTAAACCAGGCTTGGATCCATGGGGATATTTCAATTCTCTTGTTTATTTTTATCATTAAAACTAAGCTGACTTTTGAAAGGGAAGGAAAAACAAAAAGCCCCAAGGGCTGTTAACCTTTCTTCAGGAGCAAAAAAGGAAGGTCATCAAAAGTTTTGCGACTGTTACCGGGAAATAAAGCTAAGGCTGCTGGTGGAGGCTGGTCTGTGCTAAATAAAACGGGTGAAAGCTCCTGCACTGCTGCAGCCACCAGGTTCTCACAGGAGGTGAAGGGGGTCCGTGAAACAGCAGGAGCAGGCATGGACGGTTCAGGGAGGTAACATTTTCCCCTTATTGTGGAGTAATGTTTGTTAAATTAAGACTGATCTGGTTGATATTGATGCATCTGCCTATAAAACTCGTCTTTGAGGAGTTCTGCTAAAGGCAGCAAAGTTGGCAGGCAAACAAGAGGCTTCTACAGAAGGGAACTGGCTCTTACTCTGCTGTGGGTGGTAAATCCCTCTCTGTGATGGGGTGATTTGTAGGAAACCCTGAAGAAGTACCTCAGTGTTTTCCCTCATCTGCTGTGTCACAGTAACCTGCATTAAAGGAGAACACAAGGCTGTTGAGTTGGGCAAAGGTTTGTTTGCCCATGTCTGTCTCAAGGTGATTAACCTAGGAAGGTAGTTACAGAGTAAACGAGAAGCAAACAGCCACCATTCATCAGCTGGTGGCCTCAATACAAATCCTGCTTTCAGAGTTCCTATAGCAGAAGGTTAAAAATGTTGTACTGCACAGACTGCAGCAGTTTGCCTGTAGGTTCAGGACAGCAGTGGGACAGATGACTAGGGTATACTCCTGAGCCTTCCACGGCCACTGATTTAAATGGTTTTGGAGGATTTAGAGTGGAAAAGAGACACCTTTGCAAGATTAAGGGGAAGGCTGATTTCCTTACCTTAGGGGGAATCCCAAAAAGCAGGAGATACCAAAGAAAGGGTGGAATCCATTTCTCCTAGGATACTGCACATTCCTGATCATCTCCGTGACTAGAAATAGTGCACAAGGAGTAGTCTCTCTAGGAGTGAATTATGAATGCCAAAAAAAATGTTCCTTTCCCCATTCTCTATCTCCCTGATTCTTCTCTGGCTGTCAGATGGAGAGCTGAGAATCCAAGCTAATGCATTTTTGAAAATGTAACTCAAAAGAGGAGGAGACAAACAGCCTCTGCCAAGTGGTACAAGTTCATTCCTTGTCATTTTTATTTAAATTACTAAAATCATGCAGATTACTTGAGATCAATTTTGTTCACCTTTGCAAATGGCTAAGCATTTGCATTAATGCTCAAAGAGTCTTCATAAATCTGACAAAGAAAGGAAAAAAATCACTTTAATGAAGAATCAGCAGGACTTCTGCTTTCCAACTTCTGCATCCTTCTAAAAGCATTCTATGAGAGAGAGAGAGAACCCAAAGAAGTATAAAGTATGTAGTTCATACATTCCCAGGAAAATTAATTCCCCAGATATTCATGAGCTCTGTAGCATTCCTGGACTCTGGCACGAGCCATAGGGAGACAAGAGCATTTTTTTTAAATCTCAGTCACAGAGAGCACTGTCCTCAATAGATCAAATGAGCACTAATCAGGAAGAATGTTTGGTTATTAAATGAATCATTGAGTCCAATAAATATCACAATTGGGCCATAAATTCCTATTAAATATGGATAATCCATTGTTGTGTCAGGCAGATAGAAGATAAAAACAGTAAGAGGTTTGCCAGAAATCCACCCCTGCCCCTGATCCCTCCTGTTGCACACGTAAGGACAGGTGGTATTGCTGTCATTTCTACTCTCAACTTAATCACTGTGCTATGGCTCACACTGTTCTTTTCCTGGGTTTCACATCCAGCTCACTTATTTCTGTTTAGGGTCCTCTCTGCATTGATCATGCTCTCCTGTCACCCTTACTCTCTCCTACTCTTTACACAGGTCTCAACAGATCGCTTTCCCAAGCTGGGTGTCCCTGACAACAACCCACCTGCTACCCCCTTTGCAAGATGCTCGTTAATGTTTGCTTTTCATAGAATCATAGAATTATTTGGGTTGGGAGGGACCTTAAAGATCACTCAGTTCCAAACCCCCCACCACATGCAGGGACACTTTTCACTAGACCAGGTTGCTCAAAGCCTCATCCAACCTGGCTCTGAACACTTTTTCTGTCTCTCTTTGGGAACAACATGCTTCTTTGGGAAGGGAATTCCCAAAACCAATGCAACCAGGCTTCCTTTCCATTGTTTCACCTGACCACACTGATGCGTGTGCCCACCATATGACTTGACATCTCTGACCTTACACACTGTGAGAAAAGATAGTAAAGTCATCTGTAAGGGAAACCTCTAGCCTAATTTAGGGTATAATTGTACTGGTGCTTGCTGCAGAGGAGCTGGGAAAGCTAGCTGGTTTCCCGGAGTGCGAGGGAGGCCATGAGTAGGTGGTAACTAAAAGTTGTAACAGAGTTTGGAGGCTTTTAAAATCATTATTACTATTATTTTGGACTCTACAACAAGATTACAAATCTTAGCAATTGTGTAGCTGTATGCAATTTACCTACATATACGTGCGATTATATAAGCTTCTTACAAACAAATTCTACATCAAGAGTAGGAAATTATTGATCATTCTGTTCAGGCTAAAATGGTTTTCTTTTCAGTCTCCAACCACTGCTGGCAAGATCATTTTAAAAATAGCTACAGTTTGGAATCCAGATTGCATTCCCTGCCAGATTATAATGATCACTTCAACCAGGGATGGGTGAATTTCAAAATGCTTGGAGACTCAGTTCAAGACAGTGCCCTCCAGTCTGTGATATTTTTAGTGACGGGCAAACCCAAAAATTTGGGTGGTTATCCAGAGTTCATCTGCACTGCCCAAATGTCTACAGTCTGCAAAAATGGGCTGGAAAGTTTTCAAGGAGGATAGGTTTTGCACTATTTCCAGTACTGCCTATTTCTGCTCAGGTCATGAATCCTAGGAGAAAATTCTCTTTCTTCATACTGGTTTGCTGCAATTCAGTTGCCAGTCTTAACTTAAAAGTGCAGAGTCTGGCAAATGATCTTGGAAAAGTAGCTGGGGAAAAAATGAACGCTTCTGAACGTGTTGGGTGGTGGTCCACATATATTCTTATATTGAGATTCAGTCCTACTTGTACCAAAACCAGAGAGAACTTTCATGGCTGATCACAATGGAAGATCTGTTTTACTCCTTCCTTTTAAAATATCCACAAGTAACCTTCTGCTACTGAGGTAGTTCCAATTTAGATAGGAAGAGGATTCCCTGAGGATTACAGCTTCCTGGCAATTTTGGGTAGCTTGCTTGTCTTACCTTCCATGCCAGATACTGGCTGTGACATAAAACTGTTTTGCAACAAATAAATGAGTATTTAATGTCTTTCAGGCAAGGAACTGCAAGTACTCAAACCAATTAATGACTCTAAGCCAAATTTATCCCTAGTTAAACTTAAACAATTTCAACGAGGTTGCACCATTGGGCAATCAGATTTAATCTAGATTTAATCTTTTGATTTCACATGAGAGTTCTGGCTGTGTGTTAGGTCTTAACAACTAATCAGCTCATCTGGCATTTGGGGTGAGACTGCAGATGGAGAGGAAAGGTGGCAAAGGTGGGTTGCTGAATACAAAACAGAAAGTCTGGAAAATTTATAAATAAATAATATCATCTAAGGCCTCATCAGGAAAGACTCTGAAATGCTTCTGCCATGGGAAAAGTCCAGCATGTCGTATTTCACAAGATTTTTAATGACACAAATGCAGCAGTTTTAGATATAACTTGCTTCTGCTCTTTGGGGCATGAGCTTCTGAATCCCAAGAAAGAAAGCCTACATTCTTGTTTTCTTCCAAAACACATATGTTCTTTAAACCTTACATAAATACTGAAGCATCATACTTTTCTTCTCAAACAGTGCTTGCCTTCACAATGCTTATCCCATCCACTCAGCACAGTCTTTGCCTGGCTCTGTATCACAGCACTATTGAGAGAGGCAGGAAATTTTCTCGAGATAGCAATTTTCAAAGGAATTCAGGATCCATTTCTCAATTAACCCTCTAATTGGCAGCAGCAGGGACTGATTTTCCATAGCAGCAATAAGAAGCAACTCAGTTCAAGTCATGCTTTGTCCTGCTGTTTGTTCCTGCAGGGGTTCACCAGTAAAGATATAGGCAGACCTCGGACCTCAGCACAGCAGGAATCTTTACAGCAGCATATATTTCTGGGTTTTGTTCTGAAGGCATAAACTTGGATTATTTTGTGCCATGCTACTTCTTGCATTAGTGCTCATTTTGGAGTGCACAAAGCCACTTGGAATAAAAGCAGAAGCACAGCTGAATAGCCCCCCTCAAACAAAATTCAAGTGGAATTCCTTGAAATCCAGTGAAAATGTGAGCACTTGGGATTGGGGTCTTTTTTCTTTCAAGTTTTGAATTTATTTGTTCTTTCAAATTTGGGCCAGGATTATAAGCCAAAATATTCAAAAGCTCCAGATAATATTTTATAGCATATGGTTTTGACCCCTCAAGGTGTTAAGAACCCTCAGTGAGATCTGGGGAACTGTTGGCTTTAGTGGAGGTGACAAGAGTTTCCCCCTTCTTCAGTGATGTTTCTGTCTTTTAGGCTTTCAACTTTCATGGCTCATGTCCTTCAAGTTTGAGAATGTGAGACTGAGTATATGATGACCCAGGTTGGAACTAAAAGTAGTTGGGCAGCATCTCTGAGAGCTCTCCCCATCCCTAGCTCTGAGTGTAGCATGTTTCTGTGATGTTTTCTCAGGCTAGCTTATTTGAAATGCAGTTCCTGCCTGGAGCCAAAGTTTTCAGAGCTGATCTCCTGCCCAACTAAAAATGCATATATAAGCACCTAGATTGGAAGCCAAAATGTAGCCACTCAAGCTGGAAAATCTGGGTTCCAAATGAGCAACTTGCCCTTAAGCTGAAGATCTGTGACAAATGAAAGGCACACACCATCTATTTGTTTAGGCACACAATGTCGCTCTGATGGAGACAATCACTTGTCCAGGGCAGAACTACTAACATAAGTTTGGAGGGTTGAGCAGCCCAACCTTGGAGGTTTGCCCTTCACTTGGTACTGTCTCAGGCTGCAGTGAAGCAGAGCACATACTGAACTTTAAGCAGATGCTGAAGCACTTTGCTGAATTCAGGTTGTCAGGAAAGCTGCGCTTGTTAATGCTGAGATCACTTGAGTGCTTTTTTTGTTGAAATTTTTCACACTTAATTTGTTATGACAAGGGAGACAAAGTATAGACTATTAAGTCTAATTAATGGCACATGAAGTAACAATGACACATAAGTGTGGGGAGAAGTGAAACAGTCAAAGTGTATAGTGCTGCCTCACTCATCCTCTTTTCAGAGTGCCACTGTCATGAAGGGCCTGATTTCATACTTCTTTCAATATTTTGGGCTACTCTTTGACTGCAGACCTGAGCAAGAAGCAGCATGTTGCTCATCTACAGCATCATTCCATTTCCAAGCCACAGCCCCGCTTTCTGCAGCAGGCACTTAGTCAGAGAAAAGGGATGTAACCTCTTTATGGTCTGAAGCATCAACAGTGATGTCCATGCTCCTTTCCTTCCACTCTGGAATAACTCATACAGCATTTCCCACTGGAAAGACAGTCTGACAGGTCAATGGCCTCCTGTAGCCTCCTGCATTAATTTCTTCCTGTCTCGAGCCTGTTGGATGACCCCCTTGTGAGAGGAAACTGCTGTCTGAGATTTCTGCATCAGGCTCTGAACATCCACATGAAGCAGTGATCAGCTGCGTTAGACATGGACAAACACACAAAATACAATGGACACCAACAGAAGGACAATTAAGCACACACATTAAATAATTAACTCTCACAAAAAGCTGGTGAGGCAGAATTCACAATTTTGCAACGGCAAAAGGCAGAAACAGAAGGGTTAAGCAATTTGCTCAAGGTTGCAGGAAAAGTAATTGTCAGTGCTGGGATTCAGATCTAGGAATTTATAACTCCTGGCCCTGTGCACAGGCCACTAGATCATCCCTGGCACTCCAGAGAACCAGGCTGCTTATTCTTTCAGTAAAATGCTAAACCAAATGCTCTGACCTTTCCTGGAGTTATCAGATGAAGTGCTTTCTTAACTCCAGGTTACAGAGAGCAATGGGGGGGTGAGGGTGGAAGGAAGTGGCGGACCAAAACTGGTATGTGCAATGCTTATGTAGGGGATTTTCCTCCATCCATTTGAGGAGTCTTTGCTATCTGTCTGACTGCAGCACAAGAGGGAGAGTACAGTCACCTGATTGAAGTTTTGGGAATATTTGCCCCATTTTCATTTGAAGACACCGACAAACTATTCCAGAGATTGCACTGGAGGTGTGGGCAGCTTTGTATCATTCACAGGAAGTCAAGGGTTGTCCATGAATTTGAGTACTTACAGACAATATAAACAAGCTGTAATTCACTGAAACATATGTATGGAAATCTTTGGGAAATGCTGATATGTAAAATACAGTATTTCCAGCCCACTATTATTTGAAGTACTATTAATATTAGTATTGCTATTCTGTGAACCTGTGGAGCTTTGTTTTTAGAAAAAGTATGCCCACTTACCTTCCTTCTAGGAGTCCGCCACTATTCAATTATGTCATCCTGTTTCTGCATCAGCCATTAGAAGGCAAAACCTTCATGACATGACAGTCTGCGGGACCACAAGCAGGACCACAAGCATCCCAGGTCTGTAGGCACAGCAGCCAGTAATTGTGTGACTGTCAAGGAGAGTTCTGTGTAGGAGGGGCCACCACGCTCAGGATCCCCTGCCCAATCTGAACTCCTCTTCAGGTGACCTTCTGAAAAAGACAGCTTTCTCATACTCATCAGAGCAGGGTTATGCTGCAAGAAGAAGATGTTGCCCCTGCTTATGTAGTGTTTATGATCAGTAGTTCAGCAGGAACCCAAACTGCTGTACCATAGTGACTTTTCTTCCTGTGCCCCAGTCTGATCTCCCTGAACCTCAGGCTGCTGCTCTTCAATCCCGTTCATTCACGATTCACACAGGCACTGCAATTTTGGGGAGCTGGGACCTCTGTTTTTGATAAATAGAGAAATGTGCCTCTCTGGGTAGCCAGTCCTGAGCAGGGTTCGAGCAAAGAGGATTTCCCATTCTGTCCAGACTTGTTTCCAGAGCTGCTGAGCAAGTTTGGGAAGAGCCATGGAGCATCTCAAATTGGAGCCACCTCTATGCACTTTTGGTTTTACCTGCAAGCCTTAAGAGTTTGCTGTGGTCTTCTTGTCTCCAGGAGGAAGGGGCGGCCTGGGAGCAGCGACTTCACTTTCAATAATCATCCTCATGCTGCTTCTGACAATTAGTAAGAAATGTAATGCAAAACCTGAGTTGCACAAATCTGTTAATCAGGAGGCCTAAAAGATCTCCTTCTGAAAGTAGAAGCAATAGTATATGGTGCCAAGTCCCTTTCCAGGGCTTTGCTGGAATGCTCTTGAGGGTTGCAGGTTTAAGTGTTATGAGAAGGGAAGGATTGCATAAGAGTTTTTAAATGGAAATAATTCCTGACTTTGTGAAATATGCAGTAATTTCAACCAGAATAGCTTTACAAGAGGGTACAATTGAGAAGTATATGTGTGCGTGTGTACGTATGTATGTATATGTTCTAATTTTTTTATACATATATATGTGTCTATAACATATAATAACTTATATTGGAAAGTTCAGTTCTGATACACAATTGGTTTCCTCCAATCTTACATGTCATTGGTTTCCTCCAATCTTACATGTCATCTGAGTGAGCAAGTCACTTGACAATTTGTGCCTCAAAGTCAGGCAGCTAATTCAGACTATGTTACATCTAAACACTTCTCTCTTTTCACTTGCCTGCTCTAAATACGAGCCCATGTGATTTGCTAATTTACATAATATCTTCTGACAAGCTGACTCTGAAGTTTTCTTGGGTGATTTGCTTCTTTTTGCAAAACAAAATGGGAGACTAACATCCAAGGGAATGAGTGTATCTATTTCCCTTGGATTGAGCGACTTCAGCTCTTGAGCTCAGGTTCCTCTGGAGGTAGCAGGTTCAGAAATTATGCAGCTGCCATGGAGATGGAGGCAGAAAACCTCTAAAGGGATCTGGAATCACATCAAGTGGGTCAGCTCTCCAGCTTCCTGTTTCACCAACCAGAAGGTGCTCTGAGATGCTTCTCTTCTTCAGACAATGACAAAATGGCCCTCGTGTCCCCCATGTGTGACAGCTGGGAGGATGACATAAGCTGGGAGTTAAACTATATGCTTCCTCGCCCTGAAATAGCATGGAGCAGTGCTCTGTGTGTTGCAGAGCTGGGAAGTAAAACAGATTAATCTTTGCTAGTATTATAAAAAAAAATTTCCTATGGATTATCTTTTCATGGAGCCATAAGCCTTTGAAATTTTGGTCCCAATGTATCTTGCCTAAAAAGTCAATTAGCTCCTAAAATGACAACGCATCAGAAAGAACCCAGAAGCTGATACAGAAATACCTTGTTTTATTAAGCCTGGCCAATTTTCTGTCAACAAAAATTATGCTTCTGAAGTGATGTGGAACAAGAATCAAACATGAAAGCATACAAGTATCCACTTTTGAGCCCTTGAACAGCTATAAGAATCCACTTCTTGGTTTTTCTGCTACACAGAATGAATTTTCATTACCTGAAGTATCTATTATCTAATGAATAAAAAAACCTGCGTTATGCATTAAAGTGCAGCAGAAAACTTACATTACTTCATGGTGAATTTTTGTGGCAGAAATGGTACTTTTAGTGACTTCAGTGGCATGGATGATGTGACACCAACCATACTATTGAGTTTGGAATCAAACTTCAACTTGACTTCTAAAGCAATGAGTTTCACAAATAAGTATGTGCTGCAGGTCAAGGAACATGTATTTTTTTCATCAGAATATCATGCTACAAATCCTTCATGGTGGTTGAGGAATGCCATTCCCAAATTCTGAGTGGTTCATGTGCAGTCCAAAACCCATGGTAAATTGAACCTATAGAAATGAAAAATGGCACAAACAGTCCAAAACACCAAGTCCATGTTTAATGATGTCAGGCCACCCCTGGTCTGGAAGGAAAGAATTATGCATTAATCCAGCTGTAAGCACAAAATCCATTTGGTTCATGGTCTAGGAACCTCCAAATGCTGGGACCTCCCTGATGGTTTTGGTCTTCCCTTTAAAACACTCTAGAGGAGCTTTGTTGAAAACACATACCTTCAGCTCCCAAGGAAAGAGAGGTCATATTTTAATTCTTGAAAAGATCCATTTGTTGTTTGAGCATCTGAGGATGGAGCTCTGCATCTGCATTGTGTTCTGCTCCCTTGCTAGCATGTCATGCCTTTCTTGCTGGCGACAAACTGGACAGGAGCGTTTGCCAACACATCTGAATTGCCCACAAGATGCGTCATGCTCAATCCCAGCTACTCCACCTCAGTTTTGCACATAGGGAAGTGGAGTCCAGTACTCTCTAGTTGTGCCCTTTCATGAAAAGGCAGCCTTAATGGTGAGGTAGCTTTACAACCTACTAGCCTAAACACGGAGCTGGTTAATAGTATGAAGTACTTTGGCCTCTGCGTCAGCTATAAGAAATATAAGCAATTTAGCTGTTTGGGGAATGGTGGCAGTAGCTGAATTACACCTTGGACTACACAAAGAACAAGCACAAACAGGAAGAATGGCACAGCTCCAACAGAAAGGGGAGTGGCTCGGTTGTGGCTGAGTCAAGAGCTTTTAACCTCAGGTAGCAGATACGCAGAGGTGCGGGGACCGGTGCTGTTAGCACCGTGCTCTGAAGAGGTGTGAGGAACCATAAAGAAGAGCAAAACGCTGTTTACAGACACCCAACAGCCGAGGCTGAATCTGCTGTGATAACAAATCCATAAAGTTATACTGGAATTATAGTCATGGGGAGTGGGAGTTTGGCAGAGTTCCTGTGACTGTGGAAATAATTGATATTTTCAGTCAGATGTCCAGAACAAAAAAAAAAAAAAAAAAAAAAAAAAAAAAGAAAGAAGAAACTCAGTTTGAGATGTACAAAACTTCTTTCCCCCTGTTTTTCACCACAGAAAAATTTGTCTTGAGCAAAGAAAGGTTTTCTTCTCTTCCAAACATTTTGTTTTCCCTCATCTTTCATCAGAGAAACAGAAAAGGTCAGTATAGGGCTAGTTTCCTATCTGGGCTCAAGGGTTGCTCTCCATACTGAGAAGGAGGCAGGTGGTCAGAGGGCTGATCCCTTTCTCCTCCGAAGGCAGGTGGTTCAGGGTGTCCCCTGCAATAGGAATGGAGAATACTGAACCACCACAAAAGCAAGGGAAATGAACTGGGCTCTAGTCAAAGCTGTGTCATATTGCACTCTCTTCCCTCTGCCTGGCAGTACAAGGCAGCCGCCCAGAGTATGGATGACAGTGGCACAGTCAGAGAGTGGGGCCTGGAATTATACAAATTCCTCCATTTCCTCCTCCTCCCACCAAATCCTGGTAATTCAGATTATCATAAATGACTTCCTAGGGAATGCTGAAAACCCTCTCCAGCAAATATGATTTTGTAAATTATGGTCTGGTTTTATATAGCTTAATGAAATTTTTTAAAATCATTTTCAGGGAAAAGCAAACCCAAATAAGCTCTCAGCCTCTTCAAAATCCTCCTCAAATCCAAATCTGTGCAACCTTAATTAGTAGCAATATATAATAGTACTGATTTAGAGCCTGTTGTGATTTTTGTCCACATCACTGAGAAGAGCACAGTACAATAGGGACCTCATCCCAGCCTAAATGATGTCTAGTAACACCATCTCACTTCCCTACCCAGGCTCAATGAAACCTGGATTTTCTGCTATAGATAGGTAGCAAAATGTATTTTAAATTTTAGGGCCTTCCTTTCAATGAACCAAGTCATGATAAAGAAGAATTAGGTCCCATGAGTTTCTGTGATGATCTTTTTTCTTTTTCCCTAGCACTGGTAGTGATCGTGCAATATTTAGGTAGGGACTAATATTTATGTAGACACTAGACCTTTACAGTCCACACCTGAAGCCTTGCAGCTTGCTGCTCAGCAGCAGCAGCACTGGTGGGTATGGGATGCATATCACCTCTTTTCAGGACACGCTGGAGGCAGCAGTAGCTTCTTGGGCACTGGCACCAGCAGCCTGGTGGTGGGCACAGTGATATGCTGCAGAGTCCACCCCCAGGATGAGCTGGGTTACCACTTAGACCTCCCCAGAGGCCTGCTTCTGTCTTACACCACATGTAGTGTCACATACATCCTCTTTCAAACTCCCAGTACCCTCCTTCCGCTCCCACGGTCTGTTCCAAAGAGCAAAAGCATCCACAGAGGACCCCTGTTTCCACGGCATGATCCTTCTTTTATCAGTGTGATAATTAAGATGGCAAGTCCTGGTTTTCAGAAAAATCACCAACTTGAGAGTAGCCATTAAAAAAAAAAAATCTGGTTATTTCCTGTCTCCTACTCAGATCAGTCTGAAAAAGAAACACTATGCAAGCACAAAAAGTTATTATGTGACTCGCAGCCTCCAGCTATTCTGACTTCACTGGATGCCTTACAAGCATCTATTGTTCTTGGAAATAGTCTGAGATGGGCTTTCCAGAGACATTATTATATAGGCTTGCTACGAGGAAGGAAAAACACTCTGATACCGTGTCATGTCATTCCTTTAGCGGTATTTGGATGCCATATACTGTGGAAGTGTGACAGGGAAGAAAACAAACCTGTTATATGACTAGTGATGCTAAACCACGTATACTATGGACACAAGAGCCTGTATTTTACTCATGGTTGACTGACTCCACCTCCACACTCTTTGCCAGCTCTCAGTAGCTTTACATTGTGCTCTCCAAGGCAGTAAACCTTTCTAAATGAAAAGCTTCTTTGCTGATTGCAAAAAGATAAATCCTCCATCACCTGCCTCCCCTCAGCAGCTGCACATTCATGCATCCACAGGGTTGACTCCATCTCCATCTGAAGAGCTGCTCCCACAAAGGGTGAGTCCCTTGCTGTCACTGTGCTCTGGCAAACCTCAGCAGAGCTGGCAGAAGCTCTCCTGCAGACCTCATGAAGGCCTGAGTTCAGCCTCCTGTTTGCAATGGCATGAGTCGCTTATATGGTTGGCCTATGTGAGGGAATGTGCAGCAGGAGATGGAGATGGGATGCTCCCTGAAAGCACATGTGGAGTTCTTCATCCACGCGGTCATAAGCTCGCTCTAGGGGACGGTAACCAAATACTTAAAACTGGGCTGTGAATGCACAGCACAAGATATGGCACTATGATTTCGGCGACCTTGAAAGAATGGGGGTTGATCCCTCATAATTCTGTGTGGGTTGGTGATTTATAAACAAGCTTTCACACCTGCTAGAACTAAAGATGGAACGTTTTCCTTTTTGGAACTGGCTTTTGGGGGAAGGAAAACTCCTCGATGAAGGAGGACATCATCTTGGTTCAGCAGGGCCAGTAGCTAGATCCAGGCAATACAACATTATGTTGCAGTGACAAAAAGGGCTTCCTCTCCACTTCCCTGATGACACCCACAAACAACACACAACTGTATTTCCAGTGGTTGCAACAGGCCACTACTCAACAGCATTCTGTGGTGCTATTGAAAGCATTATGCAAGTAAAAGGCAGCAAACAGCAGCTGACAGGGCTACTTTCTCCTTCACACCAGAACTTCAGCTGTTTGTAAGAGATCCCACCTCTCCCAAACATGAATTCCATGGATGTGCAGTAGGATGCTAACTGCAGTGCTCCTGATTGTTCCCATCAGGTTGGTGTTTGCAGGCTAGATGAGGAAATGCTATGAGTTCCTCTTTCCTGGTTAGATTTAATCTAGAGAAGAGATGACACATATTGTATCATAGTGGATTATGATTTAATCAGCAGACCATGTTGAGATTTTATATTCTGGATAATAGCTAAATGCTTTTGAAGTCTTGTAATCTCATACAATGCAGAGATGGGAAGGTAAAAACACGATAGTGGCAAAATATAGCAAGAGACATGACAGTCTCTGTAACATAATAACAGCAACTCTCCCTCAGATTTTGTTTTCACATTTCTTTTAGGCCACAATTTGCAGAAGATGTATGACGTTTGTTCAGCTCTGATATGTAGTTTCAATTATGGCACTGTCCTCCAATGACTCTCCCAACAGGATTCACTTGAGGGAATCACAACAGGCTCTTAAAGGAGAACAGTCAGGCAGAGAGGGAAAGCAAACCAGACCAAAGAGGATAAGGAAGGGCAGAAGTGGGTCTTACCAAATCTCTATGTGAGAAACTCAAGCAAATATCTATTTATTTTGCACATATGAATCTTAGGACAAAACACCCTGTGAGGCTCTGGGAGTGGTTGGCAGCTGCTGGAGAGAGATGATGACTTTAAAACTGAAGTGTATGCAACAAAGCAAAGGCACTGCAACTGGGGCAGGAATTATGTCCTGACTAATCTCAGCTCAATCTCAAATGGGAAAATCAAAAGGACAATAACCCAGTGCCTCCCTTAGGGACTGATTGCAGAAAGGGGGATCTTTAAAATTTTAAATAAAATAAGATAAAATAAAATAAAATAAAATAAAATCATAAAATAAAAATCCAAGCCTTGAAAAGAAGAGGGAGACAAGCAGTTCTAGGGTAACTGAGTGAGAAGATTTAGTGACATGACTTCTTTCCCCTGACAAACTATTTCCCCCAGTTTTTCCAAAAGTCTATGAAGCCAAAGTATCCTATGTCTCCCATCACAGGGTGCTTGAAGTAGGATGAGCATCATTGAGCTGCAGCACTACAGAGTATGTGGGGGGGACCACAAGCCATGGTCATCCTGCCATTTGGAGAGGAACTGTTTCTGGTGACACTGCCCTAGGCCAGGGGGACCTCTGGGCATACAGAAAGGCAGGGGAGACAGAAATACTGCAAAACTACCACTGAGGCAGGAGGAGATAGCCAAAAAAAGGCAGAAACTGAACTGATGACACTTCAAATGTTGGGAAGTAGAGTTTTCTCCTCTCTTATTTCTGATCGAATCTGTTGCAAATTCACCATAATGTATGTCAGGAAGGAGGAGCCTAGTAGAGATAATAGCATGGATAATCAGCAAATATGGTCTCAACATGCAAAACCATTAAGCCTTAAAGAGTCTAATTACCATGTAGTCTATAATCTTTATGAACTGATCTAGAGGTGAAGAGGAATCTGAAGTGAGACAAGTGGGTCTGTGAGTACCTCAGGGAACAGGGTACACATGATTATTCCAAACCTGAAGCAGTGGTGAGAGCTGCTGTGAGTCACTCAGGCTAGTTCTCCACCCACAGCCATCTAGTAAGTGTGGATAGTGTTTCACAGGCTCTCAGAAAACCTCTTCTGGTAATTTCTTGTACATGAGACAAGAGTACAAGGGACAACTGAGATCTTGACCATCCTAATGTCTTGATCATTCTGCTCAGGGACTGCTCATTCTCATCATCCTAAACCACACTGGTCCAAAACAGCTGCCCAATCCCAAGGCACAGGAACTGCCTCAAAGACAGACCAACTGCTCTTGCATGAACTCCCTGAGTTTTGGGGTTCATGGTAGGGGAGCCCCTCACTGGTTCAAAACTCTTCATACAAAATGTCTTGAAAAGCCTTTATGGACACTGCAGATTGATCTGCATCTCTAGTAAAACATTATGAACTTTTACAACTTCTCTTCTAAGAGAAGCTCAGCTTTCTAAAAAGTCATATAATGGTCCCTCACAGCATCCCTGTGAGATCAGCAGTGATTATAATCTTTATTGGAATAGGAATAAGCAGAGAGAAAGCATAAGCTACTTCAGAATACATACCTACATGATAATTAGCTGTCACAAACATAATGAGCAAAAATCACAGAAGTTAAGCACCTACACCAGTGATTTTAGCCCTTAAGTGTCTGGACAAAATGGCTTACTTTTTTTTTTAATTTTTAAGTCTATGGCACAGTAGAGATGTCCTGTATCCAGAAGGCTTTTCCCAAAAGAAGTTACGCTAACAGCAACCTGCTAACACAAACAAGCACATTGGCACTCAAATGAGATTCTACTCTAGCTGGGTGATCATTGATCTAAGTCTTGTTTATCTCAGATGGCAATGACCACCACTTTATGTTCGACACGAAATTTCAGTGTTATTTTCACCCCATCTATGTTGCACTGAGAGTAAAGGGGTACAAATAAGCTTCATTGTCCAAAGGTCAGGATCTTTAATAGACTAAGACCCTTGCTGTTACTCCATCACAATGCAAAATCATGCTTAACATGAGATTCAGTGACAAGAAACCTGAAAGGAGAATGACCTAGATATCTTGTCAACAAAAGCCCCCTTCTGCTTTGAGGTCACTTTGAAGATGAAGAAGGGTGTGAATATTCACGAATATTTTTAATTAAAATTCTTCTGATTCTATAAGTCAGGTAGAGGAGTTTATAGCCTGCCATGCTGGAAGTGAAGGTTATCAGCCTGTGAGCAGTCAAGGTCCCTCAGAGGCATAGGAGTAAGAACTAGAGCTCGGCAAATCGTTTGCAGCTAATATTTTTTTCATGAATTTCACCTTTGTCTGACAATTGTCTATAAACAGATTGCAACATTCTCTAATTTATTCATTATTTAGGTTCAATAGTAACATCAGCAAATAATGTCTTCTCTGTAGAGCAGTCCATTATAAATTACAATATGCAATATGTGGTATATACATCTATTTTCCTTTTTATTCCCTGTTAAGGCAAGTTTGGTAATAAAACAGCATAGTATAAATTTTACAAGAATATAAACTATTCAGAATTCACTAATGGTCAGTACATGATAACTGTTTAAAATTCACTCAGCAAACCCCCATGCTCATAGAGTTTGAATATACAAATAAATGCAGAATTCAAACACAGGACTGCTGAACTCAACCGAATCAAAATTCACTTTCAGATCCAAATTATTACATACTTTTTTTCTATTTTCCTACTCACTTCACTCTGCTGAGTAGCAAAAAAGGACTACATGTAGCAACTTCAGGTCCAGAACAGTTCCATGAACCTTTGTCCCTTTTTTTCTCCAGCTACACAATTTAAAGATCTCCAAAATCCAATGCCCAATTCAGAAAAAAAAAAAATGCTGTCAGTCACTTAAAATCATCCTCTTTTGCTGAAACCAAGTGATTTCAGTATGAAATTAGACACTGGTTGACTTTCTCACCTCCACCCCTTGCCATGTTCCCTTAGAAAGCCAAGGTGGGGCTAGAAAATACAAGTAGGCACGAAACCAAGCACGGTTGAGTTTCACAGAGAAAGCATTGCTCAGCCAACACAGTGCAGGGCTAGGCATTATGTGCATGGAAAGCTTAATCCATTGCCAAATTCACAGAAATGACTTAACCGAATTTATGCCCATGCTCAGAGTCCACTTTATACTACGTACTTTGTACAGTTGCAGTCTGTGCCCCAAGCACTCCTGAACTGGTGGCCCACAATGCTGGGATTACCATACCACTCCTCAAAGGACGTGAGCCAGATTCCAGTCTCTCCAGGCATGTCATCAAACCATGGTCTGTCCACCTGAAAGTCAGTCTCTGGCTTACCTACACAAACCACTATCTACTGTGCGGGCGGATATGACCTCCTACATGGTATGTGCAAATACCTGCCTGGAGGCTGAAAGTGAACTTGGAAAATCTGTGGCTTTCCAAATGGACATAGCATATAGACTAAACTCTCAGGTAGTAGCAGACCCCATGTGTCCTGATAACTTCCTTTGTATTCCCTGTAACTGCACTTCTGTGTAGGGTGGACAAACATCCCCACCTGAACAATGTCGTCTACTGAATCTCAAGACAGTTAGATGGTGTGTAAAAGCTTATGGCACCAGGGCCACACTAAGGCATCCTGTAGCTACAAGGAAATATTTAGCAGGTCAGGGCCTTCACTGCACAGGTTGAATCTTCTTCTAAAACGCAAATTTATATGCCCTATTTTTCAAATGTTAAAGCGTTTATTGTCGATAAATATTGTGTATTCCCAGCTAGCTGTAATTTGTTCAAATCTTGCTCTGCCTTGAGATCTTGAGATGGAAGGTAGTAAAAAGAGAAAAATGTAAAAGCTTTTTTTTTCTCCCAAAAGAACTATACTTTTGAAATTAGGCACACAGATCATAATCCAGTGTCTGTACTACCTCTGCTGAAAGTCAGAGATTTTTGTTATACTGAATGGCTTTAATGCCCAGCTCTTTCTTAAAATCAAACCAAAATTATGGTCCAATGCCTGCATAATCATGACCATGGGATATGGATTTTTTTTTCCAGGGCTCTAGGATAATATACTTTCATAAACGGCTTCAACTCCTTTTGCTTCAGCATGAAGAATAATGACTGCTCACTGCAGGCCAGATCTCACACACCTTAAACAGTTGAGCTATTCCTGTTGGTTTCAGGCTGTCACTGTAAGTTCCTCCACCTCCTCATAGGGTTTGCATCAGCACATGTGCTCCAAGCGTGTTTGCTGGGTGAGGCTGAAGATCAGAAGTAGCAGTCACGGCAGAGCTGTCTGTACACACAGCTTTGGGGAGGAAGTGTTGGAGTGGAGATGTCAAAAAGTGATGAGCCTTACAAATATTTTTATCTCACACTCCACTACAAGCTTTGCTTCCTGCAACTGAATGCTGGCACAATGGAGACGCTTTCATATTAACTCCAAGCATCCTGCATGACAAAAGTCTTTGTTGCCATGTGCGCTATCAAAGCTCCCTCTGTGTTTAAAAAAAAAAAAAGGCTTTACAAAATTTTTAGTCTTGTTGAGTTGCTTGGGTTCATTCACTCATTCCCCTGCTCTTGTGGCCCTTTGAATTCTCTTTTCACCAAAACATTCAGGCTTAATATTCCCAAAATAGCTGTCAGCAGGAAATGTTAGGAGTTCTCAGTCTGAGAAATAACAGGGTCGTCTGTTGATCTGAATCAGCAAGGGTGGGATTTTCAGTCTGTGCGTTGCTGAAAAGGAGGAGGGAGAGACAGTGGGAAAACAAGCGCTTCTTCCAGCAACTCCCTGTGGAGTTTGCAGTGGGATTCATGAGGGTGGAGGTGGCTGCAAATCCTCACAAGTCACTCACTGCGGCTCACAGGCATAGTGTGAGACATGTAAACTGTGCAACAGTTATCAGCAGAAAGTCCTCTGCACCTCCTGAGCAAAAGTAAATAAAGAAATAAATAAATAAGCAAACGGAGAGGTAACTGAGATCAGCTTGTCCTTGGACTATACAGGGAATCTGCTCCAGTACACACACACACTGAGACTAGATGAAATACTCTTTTGGACTTCACCATGATTTGGAACAAGACTCAGGTATTCATTTGTCTCTTTTGCTTTGTAAAATAATCAATGGCACCTCATCTTTATTTGTCAGTACATCCACCTTCCCTATGTACTCCTGGAGTTAAATAGTACAGTCCAAGCATCTCCTTCCATGACTTGGTTTCATCTCTGCCTGTCTGGGCCATCCCATTGAAGTGACCACGCTTGCTCCTGATGGCTTCCAAGGTTGTACAACCTGGAATTTCTGCTGTGGTTGTACCGTACACAGAAATGAAATGAAAAGTCTTCTAAACTTTGGTGTGTAATTACATCTTGCCAGAAACATCGATTTCTGACTCACAGTAACCCATTTGGAAAGGCTGGGTCAGGGCACATCACAACTTTGTCAAAAAATGAAAAGAAACCTAAATTATCACATTGCAGATGTTCTGGACAACCAGCCTTCCTTGACTGTACTCTGGAAGCTCAGTGGAAGGAGGACATAGTTCAAAAGACAGACTGGGAGATAGATGTTTCTGGTCAGCACGGGAGAAGAAATGATGAATCTGTTCTTTGCTCTTTCACAGGAACAACTGTGGGGAAAAAATGAGAAGAAAAAATTTGCAGATCACTCATCAATAACCCAAGGTGTGAGGCTGCTGGAAGGGGAATGGCTCTGGGACTGGCACACAGACCTTCCACTCTCTCCCTCCAGCAAACAGTGTGCCTGTTATAATAAATCTTCTGCAAAAGTGAGTAGTTTTGCTTCATGGGAGTCTGAATAAATGTGTTCTTCACCTTTAACCCACATGGGTCACCATTCCCAACTCATGGCAGAGGTCCAGTTAAAAAGTGGTGAACAGGGCAGGAGTGAGCTGCCATCTGCTCTGCAGTCCAGGGACTGAGGTGCCACATCTGGTCTCAGAGCCACACTCAGACATGCTGCTGCTGGCCTTAACAACTCTCCTTCCTTTGAGGCTGTGTTGTTATGCCAGTCAGCATTTACAAGGTGACACTCCAACACAGCATACCTGGAAAAACCTAACCTTATGGATTTGTGCTGCCCTTCGCTGGTTTCCAAGGGACTGTGACAGTGCCTCCAGAGCAACATTCAGTTGCTCATACATGAACAGCTCAAAAGGCTTAGTCAAGTCTGATAGTCCTAATGTTGGAGTTGACATCAAAGAATGTTTCAGCTGTTTAAATGAGGCCCTGGTTTCATCTGTCCATGCCTTCCACAATTCCTTCCTCAGGCACTTTTAGTGCTCCATACAGGGGTTTTACTAGTAACCCACAGTCAGGTATCCACAGGTGACACCATCCTACCATTCCCAGGAAAGCCTGCGTTTCTTTCACGGCGTGGGGCTCTGGAAGATGACAGATAGCTTCTTTCTGGTCTGTGCTGAATTGTCAATGTCCATGGAAGACCTCAAGCCCCAAACAGACCACCGTTTCCCTTGCAATCTGCACATTTTCTTTTGAGACTCTATACCCACTTAGTCCCAAAAAGTTGAACAGACTTACAGTGAGCTGGATGCACTTATCTCAACTTTTGGCAGCAATTAGCATATTGTCCACATACTGCAGAACAACTTCTTCTGACTTCTGCCTTCTCCAGTTCTCCAGTTCTTTCTCCAGTTGATTTCCAAGTAGTTGGGCTATTCTTGAAACCCTGGAGTAGAACGGCCCAGGTGAATTCAGTTCTTCTCCCTGTTTCAGGATTCTCCCATACAAAAGCAAAATCTCTTTACTATTTTTATGCATGGGAATGCAGAAGAAAGCATCCTTAAGATCAAGCACAGTAAACCTTTCTAAATCATCTGTCAATGTGGTTAAAAGGGTACAGGTGTTGGATACTACTGGGTGTACATCCTCTGTTATTTTGTTAATTGCCTTTAAAGCTTGCACCAATGGATAGCTCTTACCATCGGCCTTCTTTTCCAGTAGGGAGTAGAGACATTCTACTAATAACACAAATTCAAGAAACTTTTCAATTATAGGTACTAATCATTTACAGTTTTCTAGCTTCAAAGGGTATTGTTTTGGTCTTACTGGTGTTGCTCCTGGTTTGAGTGTGATGCTTACAGGTTCTGCTTGTTTGGACCTCCGAGGACAATCTCTAGCTCACACTATAGGGATGACAGCACTCTCAATCTCTGCAGGGATCTTGACACAGTTCTCCTGTATGAAAAAGGTAGCTGTCTTGACATATTTAGTTTCAGGAATTATGACTTTTATTCCCCCCCCCCTAGGAAAATTTAATTTCGGCTTCTAATTTCTCCAATATGTCCCTCCTCAGTAAAGGTTTAGGAGAGTTTGGCAAATAGAGGAATTGGTGAGTTACCCCTGTAGCATCAATCACCTTTACATTGTAGTGTAGACTCAGTTTCCCTTCTAAAGTGTTTCATGGAATATGTTGCTCCTGTTTCCACCAAGAACTCAACTTCTTCTCCCTCCAGCTTAGCTACAACCAGAGGTTCTTCTGGGGCAGAATCCTCTGGTCCCCTTCAGTCCTCATCCTGGTCCACAGCCAGTTGAGGTACTGGGCCCTTCCTTTTCTTTATGTCTGGACACTCCTATCTCCAATGTCCTTTCTTCTTGCCGAAAGTACACCAGTCCTCGTCCATAGGGGGAGAGGTACCCTTTTTAGGTACCTTTTTCCAGTTGACCCTCTTACCATGCTGGCATTTGCCTTTGTGACCCCCATGGTAGTTGTTACATTTACGATGATCATGGCAGTCACTGCATTTGCAACACTTGTGGCAGTCATCTGTGCCACCATGTCCGGTACTTTTGCCTTGCCTTTCTAATCCCTGTTCTGATACACAGTCCAAGCTATGTCCAATAGTTTACGTAGATCTTCCCTCTCATTTGACTTCTGCAGCTTTTTCCTTATATCGTCTGCGAGCGGACCTATGAACAAATAGACCATGTGTGCTCTCCCTGGAACTGTGTCGAGGTCCAAATCTGCATATTTTTGTGCGACCTCTTTTAACCTGTTCAAGAAGTTTGTTGGGGATTCATTTCTGTCTTGCTTCACCTCATACATTTTTGACCAATTTATTGCTGCAGGAATAGCATGTCTTAACCCGTACACCACCCAGTCGGATACGTCACCAGGTCGGCGATGACTGTAAACACACTCAGTGCTTTTTGCCGGGGTGTTTATGCACCTCTTGCTCTGTTTTCTCCAGGGCTTAGCATGATGTCCATCTGCTCCTTCATTCCTCACAAAGCTGGAAATTTCTATTATCAGGCACCCAACAACTCAGGCACAGTCTGTTCCTTCCTCTGCTGAGCTGACTGCTGTTTCACAATCTCCCATCTTATTAATTCAGCTGTAGCAGGCAACTGAGTGCTTCTTGCTATGGCTGAGGCACTAAGCCTGGGACAGGGAATGCATCATGTTAACCATTGCCATATCTGACCTGTGTCTGGTTTCAATAAGGTGATGGGGTGCAAGAGAAGGGGACTGCTGTGCTCAGAAATGTGGAAAGCATTTGCAACGAGGAGTGAAAACGTGCCAAGACAATAACTGCAATTCCAGCAGCTTGTAGTGGGTCACACATATGGTTGTATCCCCCTTGACAGGGCAAAGCAGCATCCTGTATCTCATTCATGGATGGGAGCACGTTCAGAGCACAATACTGGACTTCCAGGCGCTTTCCTCTACCCTGCTTTCCCAGATGACTAAGTAGCAAGGCCTCCTGCTAACTGCATGTACATCTTAATGCTCACGCAGAATGGTAATTAGGTGCATATATATTGCAGAAAATTATCTTTGTTAATTAGAGAAGGATGTTAGAAATCAGGGATGCTATTTTCCACTGAAACTTTCCCATTTATATACAACAGAAGTTTAGTTATGCTGGGCATATCGGATTCAAGAAGGAAATGTAACCTGCTACATATTCATAAGGGGCCAATCTTCTTGCAAGGAATAGTGAGTCTCCCTCAGAGGCCTTGCTACAAGGGCTTTACACCGTGGAGGACCACGGCCAAGTGCAGTGGTAATGCTCAGGGAGAGCTCACCTGTGACAGAAAACACGACTGCCCACAACTTGGGCAGAACAGACCCCCCCCCCACCACTGGGAAAGCCCTACTGACACTAGTGACATCCAGGCTCTGTGAGGACCCACGTGAAACATCACCACTTGTATGGTAATAGATCGCAAGTGTGGGCCAGATGTCCCAAACATGCATGCTTATCCTTTAGCAAGCCATGTTTCTGTGCCCTGTCCGAGAGCAGGAGCAACTGAATGAGGATGAATGATCTTTTATCCATCTTGAAGGAGATTCCTACTAATTCTTCATCCTGAATGATCCAGGTATGCAGAAAGAAACAGAATTAAGTGGTCCCAGATGCTTCATTCAGCACAGAGTGCACTAAGGAACTCAGAGACCACAGAACAGAGGAAGCTGAAGTGTACAAATTTGGGTTGAGCCCAAGAAAGAAATATTACTTATGCAAAATGTTTCTCCAGGTGTTGGAAGGAAAGAGCTTTTAAAGACAGCTGCCAATGTCTCAGTATCTCCTCCACTGCCACCATGTGAGTTTTTCCAGAAGAATGCCAGGTAAAGTCACCCCTAGTGGACAACCCCTGGAGAGGACAGAGAGGCACTCTGCTCTCTACTACCCAGGAGGAGCATGAAGAAAGCAAGGACTGTTCTTGGAGCATCTATCCCCTCTACTCCTTCCATGGGTTTGTCCCCCTCTCAGAGCTCACTGGAGCCACCTCAACTTGGTCACCTTCATCCACTTCTGCCTCTCCAACAACTCATACTCTGCTTTGGAAAAGGTGCCATTAAACAGCAGTGCTGAGCTGGGTGAATTACCAGAGCTCTGTCCTGGGACAAAAGAGCTTGAAGCATCACAGTCCTCTTGCTGGGCTTGGCTCATAGCGTGGCATTACAGATTTCCCAGCAGTTACTTCTGGAGATCAGAAAAGCTGAGGAGCTGAGAAGACCAAGGAATTGCTGTTCCTTACTGGGCAACTCTTTCCACACCATACCGAGAAGAAAGCTGTATTTATAGCTTGTGGGACACAGCTTCAAGGTCAGCTGGAGTCTGGCTTGTACTCAGCCTGCCCACAGATGCTTTCCCTGGTCAAAAAGCCCTGAAAAACCCAGGGAATCCAGCCAGGGCTGTGCTGCAGAGGTACGATCCGGGCGCTGGAAACCTGCACAGATGGCGTCTTTGGAGAGCAGGCTGTATCTGAATGCAAGCTGAGCAACTAAAGGAAACATCCCTGCATGGGGTCTCATGGACTCATTGTACTGCCAGTCACTATTCTCTGTGACTTTCCTTCTGCTCCCAGGTTGATATATCCAATATTAATGAGGCATTTATACTCCATCATGGACCCCTCTAAGAACATAAATTTACCCCTAATGGAATGTGCTGTTAAATTAATTAATCTAATTTTAATTATTGTTTTGTTGTTGTTTTGGGGAGGATGATGTCTAACAGGGCTTTTTTTCTCCCCTCTGAAGCAATACAACAAACAGCTGCAGACTGGATATTTTGTGCTACCCGCAGTCTGGCTAATCAGCACGGCTGGCTGTAAGTAAGCAGGAGTGTGTGCTTGCACGATATCATGTGTTTCTCAGAATACTCTGGGAATATCAGTGACACGGGAAGTGACAGGAGTATCAATGACACTGGGACAAAGAAAAATTAACTATGAGCTGGTGAAAACCACAAAAAGAACTACATTTTCCACTCTAATGGTCCTTCCTGAGTCAAATGTACAAACCACAGAGTTTGTTGAACTGTAGCATTTGTTTTCACAGATGCTAAAATACAACTATAGCAACACAGCCAAATGCATCGTGTCTTGCATGTGTGGTGGCTGCCATTTGACTGCTGTGGGTGGGGACCTTACCCCCCTACACAGAGATGAAGTACATCAATTTATTCCATGTGACAGAGAAAGGAGTTCTTACTTCTCTAAATACTAAAGGAGTGTGAGTCTTACGGAGAAATAACAGGAGTAAAGACTTGTCTAGGAAGAACTGAGCTGAAAAGGAAGCTCAGGCTCATGAGTGTCTGTTTCACATAAGCAAATAATAAAGGAAAATCCCAATTTGCGCGCACGCACTATAGTAGGAGCGGGAAGCAGTATGGACCTAGAGGCATATCTGGCGACAACTATGCAGAGATTTAAAACACACAAGCACACAGGCTCATGTGTTCACAGACTACAGCTGGAGATCTTCCTGGCAGAAGAGACTGTCAGGGATGTGCAGAATTATTTCCTTACAGTTTTGCATTACAACCTTACAGGTCTTTAACGCTGGGATTTCAACAATGTTATCTAGTGAGGAAAAGAAAGTGCAAAGTTCAAACAGGCTCAAATATCACAGTGATTAATACTCTGCTTGCCAAGACACTCGCTCTTGCAGCATGCTCCTCCAGAAGGCAGCAGCAACCAGTTTTGCACATCTAAGTTGGAAGGGTTTGGAGGTGGGGACAAAGGATCATTTGTTCATCTTTTCAGTATGAAGCCTGTTATTACTTACCTGCTCAGGATGTTATCATTGCTGTCTTAGGAAACATGCTTGGACTGCAGAAGAGTGATGCATTGCATTATTTCTGCCCAGCACCTGGGTATTCAATAGTCCTTAGTGCTAATATTTACTGTGCATAATTGTATCACAGCAGTGGACACTAGACATGTCAGCAGCTATGCAGGGATATTTGGAGATACAGCTCTTAGGGGCAGAGAGGAATTTTGAGACTGAAGGACATACATTTTAGAATTAATGGGTCAGTACACAAATCATTTCACCATAAACCATCATTAGATTTAAGAGATGAAGATGAGTTCATCCACCTCTTACAGATTTTCAGTGCTCTCTAAAGATTTATTTGATGTAGAAATGGTGTTAAATGTTTCTTTGTAGTCCTCATGACTTCTTGTTTTGTCCCATTGTTTTTTGGTTTTTTTCTTTTATAGAAGTGTACATTTTGAACCATGAATCATTGCAAGAGGTGGAGCTTGTGGGAAGTCTCCACTGGAGGAGCAACAGAAACCAGTATGAGCCCTGCTGGGGAACGCACGTGGTCTCAACATGGAGAGCAAACCACATGAGACAATGCCATTATTCTCTCCTGTTTCCATCAACTCAGGCTGTGAGGTCTGCTCCTCCCACCGAGGACTTTGGCCGAAATCCCAGACATGGGTAGTTGCTGTGGGGGGTCTCTCTCAGCGCATTCTCATGCTGCTTTTGCCAGGACCCACCTGAGTTCTCATCAGAGCTGACTACATTGCGCCACGAAATCCTCAGACCAATGAGTAGCAAAACGTTTTCTTCCCCCTGAATTCCAACAAAAATTCCATGTCTGCAGCCCTGCATAGCACACCTTCACTTCTCTCCAGCAGACTTGAACAGGAAGATAGCTGGCCTGGTACAGAGCAGGGTCCCAGGTGCTGGGTAGTGGCAAGGAGGGGAAAGTGTCATGCCAGTAAGCAGCTTTCACTGAGTGATGTGAGGCAGGAAAAGCTTCCAGAAGAAAAATGCCACTCCCAGGTAAAAATAAAGTCAGCCCAGGAAGCCTAAATCCAACAGCTTGTCTGCTGCTATGTGAAACAGCACTTTCTGAGAGAGAAGATATCGATCAGCTTCTGCAAGAAGGCAACAGAATGCCTTTTGCATTTGAACACATTTCATATTTACTAGTGGTGAAGTACAAATTGTGAGGGCTTGGCTGTTTTGACAACAGGGTGAGATCTTTTCATGCAAATGGTAGAGTTGAAATCTCAAAATGACACTACCTGAAGGGAAGAGTTTCCTACTCAAGTGAGGGAGGCTTTCAGTTCGAAAATCAAGTTCTGCTCCACAGGCACCTACAAGGGCTGGGTGGTGGTGCTTGACTCTCTCACTATATCTGGTGCAGGGTTTCCTTCTATCCCCCTGACTCAACTGCAGACAAAACTAATATTTGCCTTCCTGAGTGTCTTGGAGGCTACATGGTGTCCTGCTTACAAAAAGAACTTTGCTCTGAAGGAATAAAACCTGCTTTCAGTGCACAACCATTATTGATGTAGAGACAGCATCACCCTCTCTGAAACTTCTCAGGGACAGTGACAATCTCACTCTTCATAAACGCCACTCAAGGGGGAACTTAAAAGGCAAAAACCTCTGAGAGAGGTTTATTTTGCAAACAAGATAAAAACAGCTGGTTACACACTACATTGCAATGAACATATGACCAAAACCACTCTGAGGACCTGCCTGTCACTTAACAGCCACTCTAAGTTATGTCCTCAAAGCTTATGGAGCCATTAGCAGCTCCCACATGCATTCTGGCTCTCCACTCATTTGGGAGCTATGGGAAATACACACAATGCAACGCTCTGTGTACACCTGTAGCCTTCATGGACTGTCTGTAATGACACTCACAACAGTTGAAGGGTCATTAGACTTCCACATATGGAGGACGAAGTGCCAAAAGGAGCAAGGAGACCACATCATATCTGCAGAAAGAACAGACCTTTCGTTCATATTTAACAGCTTATGTGCTATATTTTCATCCTTTTTTATCCCAGTAAGGCCTTTAAAGAAAATCACTGTTGTAGAAATTAGCACCACAAAATTCACCAGACAGGATGCATCTGTTTCAGTGTGCTCCCTCTGACATCACAGGGTGCTGCTAACAGGAGAGGCTCCTTTAAGAGAACGATTTGCAGCAAGATTACTGCTAAGCCTTTTTCAGAAACACAGACATTTCCTAGGGCAAAAGAGGTTCCTGGTACAAAAGGTGGAGGGAGCCTTTTGTCATAATAATCTCAATCATTTTCACAACACACCAGATTCCCTGGCAGCATGGTGAGTACAAGCACATGAGACTTAACGCCTGCTGGAGTTGTAGCAATGGGGAGAGAAAAGCTTAACACTCATGGCACTGTTCCCCACATTCAAAGGCTCTCAGAGGAAACTGCCAGGAAAGCAAATATGGTTTTAAGCGGGGATGTCTCCAGAGACATAGGAATCTTTCTGCTGGATGTTCTGAATACAGTTGCGACTCTCAGAAATCCTGATAAGAAAGTTCCTGCTGAGATGTTCTGTTGAAGTTAAAATGTCTATACAGAGCCACGGGAAATCAGCAAATAAAATGTGCATTAGAGACTCACCATGCACATTTGCAAGTCTTTGGAGAATTATATTACGTGCAGAAGAGGAAGAAGAATTTATGGAGATTTACAGAACTGGTAAACATATTTATTTTGATTATGAATATCATAACCATGTATGTTGTACATGAGTACTAATCCATGCATTAAGCTCTGAGGATTTTGCTGTGTTTTTCCTGCCTGTTTATAAAAAGTAAGATGCTACATTGATTTGTGACCCCATCCCCTTTACCTAGCCATGACATTTGCTCCTGCATTCAGCTGTGACTCAGATATTTCCAAAGCATGAGGACTTTCAGTTCCCAGGACATAGCTTTAATCCACCGCTAATTTTAATGAACCAGAAATGAAAAAAGAAACAGAAAAGAGAGTGATTGAAAACTGGAGTAGCTTCTTTAGAGGTTCTCTGATCGCTGTGGACTGGGAAACCCAGCTAAAGCATAGCAGTACGCTGCTGCCGTGGTGCCTGCAACTCATTTTAGCACAGAAGCATCTTGTGTTTCGAATGCCCACTTTGGATATGCTTTTAGCATACCAGGCAGACAGTGAAACTCTCAGAGCTCTTGTATGTATACTGGTTTTATCTACTGTCATCAAAAACATAAAAAAGGGGAAGAGAAGAGATTTAGTTTTTAAGTATGTGTAAAACCAGGTTTATTCTCTGTTCATACAGGGAGAAAACTGACACAGCTTCCAGGGCTGTGGGCTGGGTAGACAAAACCCAGTGGATAGAATCATGAAAGCCTCAAGGCTGGAAAAGACCTCCAGGACTGACAAGTCCAACCTTGCCCTAGAGGGTAAGCCCAGGCCGTGGAAGAAACCCCAAATCCCAGGTAACAGCCACCAGGCTTCTACAGTGGCAGGGGCAGGAACAGAGGCAGAAAAGAGGCATTCACACCATGCAGTCCCATGGTGAGGGCAGTGTGGGGCTACTTGCACCAGCTGTCTTCCCTTCTTTCCTCGTCCACCCTGTCCTGATGTCACCCTGGGCAAACAACTCTCTGGGAAGCTGGGGCAGCTTCGTTTTGGTACTCAAACCTCTTCACAGCATAACTGGGAAGTGGGCAAAGGAAGGGAAACCCAGTAACAAATCAAGGTCTAACAAGTGCATGGCAGCAGAAATCACTGAGAGATATTTGTCTGAGATATTGAAAAATACCACTGTAACTATGGGCTGCAAAAGGCAGCTTCACCAAACTGGTTTTTGAAGGAGAAATGAACAATTATGGGGAAAGGGATGCAAATGATGAAATGAAAGTGAAATAGGAGAAAAATACCATGTATTTCTATTTATTTTTTTTAGAGATGGGACAACAGATGATTTTGCTACAGTCTCAGAGGAGGCTGGTTTTCCCTCTGAGGCACAGGGAATTCATGTAAACAGGAAACAGCGAGCAGCTCGGTCATCACAAAGGTATAAAACAACCCTTTGGCCTGGCCCTGATCTATATAATGACACATTTATATGGTCTAGATAAGACAGTCCAGAGGCAGTGAGTTTGCTCTAATCTAACCACCTGATTAATATGTCTCCAGTTAGGAGGACACAGGACTCAATAAAGGCAGTGAGTGGGAAGGAGATAAGCAAAGGCACAGCAATATGTTTGTTCAGGTGTTAGCATGACAAAACATTTTACACCTGCAATCTTCCTTTGTTTTTAATAAATTCCCCTCCCATTTGCTGGAGGTTCAGGTCTCTACTGCTGTCTCTTCAGAGAAGCAAATGGCTTTTCCAGTATCAGGGCTGGTCAAAACAACCCGAGAGGCTCATTCGTGAGCCCCATGGGCACTCAATCACCAGGGGGCCAGGCAGCCTGACACATCCCACTGGGGCAGAACTAATCAAGAAATGGGAATTCTGGGGTAAACTCCAACTCATTTTATGACCCAGGCTCTACTCCCATCCACACCAGTAAAACCCCTCTGCATATAGAGTTAACATCAGGGAAACTCTGTGCTGCCTCCAGTCTTAGTGACTGATGGGAGCCCTGGGCAGCAAGGATCCTTGAAAATCAGACTAGTGGCTTTTACACTTTTTTTATATTTTGTTTTCAGGGGATTTCCTAAAATGGAAACATTATCTTATTAATTCTTCAGCCTTAACAATCTTGGAGCAGATTTTTGGCTTATTAAAAATAATGTGGTATGTCAGGCAGTGCCCAGTTAATATAAAACTAATTCTATCTAAAAAAACTAACTTGCTAAAAAAGAAAACCTGATTTTCTAGATCCTTTATGTACTTTAGAGTCACTTAGCATCACGATAATGGTATCATAAGTGGTGTGAGCTTTTTTTAATTGTTATTTTCCTTTTATATCGATGCAAAAGACTGCAGTTGGCAAGAAAAGAAAACTGGACCACAATAAATATCCTGTATGTCTGTGCTACCCGCCTCTGCTATGGACCTCCTCTCTCCCCAAAGCCCACCTGAAACATTTTAAGACTCCTCCATTCTGAGAAGAAAGAAGCAGGGAGAGGAGACGTTTAACCCTGGCTCACTGAGGCTGCAGGAGAACCTGAAGACAATGTGTGTGTCTGCCAGTGAGTTGGGTTTTCTTTGGATGGCCCATAGGAAGGGATCATGGATGACTTATTTATCAAGTTGTTCCCCATCACCATTCTTTCTCTCTGATAGAGAAACTGTGTGAGGCCTGGCAAATGTCTTGGACAGACTGACAGTCCCCTGCCAGACAGCAGCGGCAGTTTAATGGCAGGGGAAAAGAAACACTCAATAAAAAATCTTCAGAAAGGATTAGAGGAAGACTAAATTTGCAAGCTTAAAAATGCAAGAAGTTTAGGTTCACACTATTCCCCTGCCACTACCATCTTTGTCTTTGGTGTAAATTCAGTAAAATCCTGTCCCTGGTTCTGACAGGAAGATTTCTACTGTTTTTAGTGGGGTTCTACAGTGTCCCCCTATGCATAATCTCAAGCTTTGTATCTGCTATACTTGCAGCCAGCATGACCGAAAACTGTGGGCCAGAAAATCAGTGGAAGCAATCTGGTTTAACAGCCATATCCAGCTCAAGATCTGGCTTTGCCTTTCTTAATTGCCTTTTGTGGCTTCACAAAATTCTGGTAAAAATAACCACAAAAAATGAAAGGCTATGAAGAAGCAATTTTAACTCCAACATCTGCTGCAGCTTTCAGCAAGATTTTAGCAAAAAACTCTCAGCAGCATCTGATCTCCCCTTCCCCTCCCCTTCCATCCACAAGGCTGCCTTTGCTCTGCACCCCACGCAGGACAGGGACCAGAGCAAATCATCCTGCTCTCTGCAGTGGTGGCCCCATAGGAGCAGTGGTTCTTGTGAGCCCTGGGTGTGTGCCTGCACAGCTCTGTGTTGATGCTATGGATGTGAATACTTCACCTTACTTAGAATTAGCTTCCATCCATCATGATTTGCTGTTGGTGTGAATTCAGAAAAGAGGGATGTGA
This sequence comes from Manacus vitellinus, assembly GCF_001715985.3. Classification (NCBI taxonomy): domain Eukaryota; kingdom Metazoa; phylum Chordata; class Aves; order Passeriformes; family Pipridae; genus Manacus; species Manacus vitellinus. The sequence continues at coordinate 10,248,765 of NW_021940535.1, read as the reverse complement.
CCAGTGGATGAGTGGATTTGACCAGGGGTGGTTTAGTGAACTGGGAATAAAAGCAGTGAAAGAAAAAGGAGGGGAGAAGAGAGTTTCTTCGATGAGAGAGAGATCTTCACAGCAAAACAAGGGACATCTGGCCAAGACATGGTTTCATCAGCAGAGATACCAGCAGCACAGCATGGGCTTCCCACCAGCTGGAAAACGTAGCTTATATCCCCGGTTCTGGGTGTTCCTCTGACAGCTCACTCTGCAGCATCTCTGCTACATCTGCCTTCATAATGTTTTCCATACTCAGGAGATTAGCTTCACAGAGATATGCCTGTTTGCACATCACTCACAGTGCAGTCGTGCCCATGGATCCATTCAAGATTTGGCCTTTCATATTAGCTCTTTTTCAGTTGTATAATTTCTTCTAAAGAAAGCCACCCATGCTGCTGGGGGAAGGAAAAGCAAAATCAGCGTTTATTCTGAAGATAGATACAAAACAGAACAGGATTCCCCACTGAGTTGCAAAAAGGCCCAGAGGCTCTGACCAGAGGAAATCAGAGTCATGGTGTGTCTGCACAGTGCCTGGTCCATGGTGCAGGGTGGATGGTGCCCCGGAGATTGCCACCGGTGCCAACTGCAATTCCAGCCTGGATAAGTCAGTGTCTGCCAGGCATGCTGTATGGGCTGCAGCTTCCATAGTAGCTGGGAGTGGGGTCTGCACTTTAGTAAGGTGCAGTTTAAACTCAGGGAACTCTTTGAGGCTGGAAAATAAAACAGGGTTTACCAAAAGAGTGCACGTCTTGCAAGGCATGCCATGTTTTTCCCTGGTGTCTTTACCAGCCTGCAACCTATCTGTCACCTCTCTTCTTCCCAAATCTCCTGAAAAAATGACCACCTGGTTTCCCCAGTCTCTTTCTTGGACATCGAGATAAAATTGGAAGAATTTTGGTAGGTCAGGTATTGATTGATCTTTCCCCAGTAGGTTGTCATGACATTACACTCTGCAGTTCGGGCCCCTTTTTTGTCCAGCTTTGCAAGTGCACATGCATCTGAGAGAGGTGTGTTTGCATGTGTTCAGCAAACAGATAGCTTTAATTCACCTATTTCCATATCAATCATGGCATAGGCTGCAATTCCCAGGCACACTCGACAGCTGCAGTGGATGTGAATGGCTCACAGCGACACATCTGCAGGGGACCATCTGAATGTTGCTAAGCTGGGTACTGCCTCAGTGCCAGTGCAGAGACACCCTCGGGTCTCCTCTGGGTGTCCCTGCACAGGAAAGCAATGGCTGCATACTATCCAGGAGGCAAAGATGGAGTAGGAGGTGATTAGCAGCTTCACGGGAAATGTGGTTCTGCTTTGGGTCACTGGGGTGGGCAGTGGAGAAGTCCACCCAGCTTCTGGCTGTGCTGCAGCGCTCAACATCTTTTCAGAGTCAAACCCTTGGATACTGGCTCAAGGTGACTGAGACTATGCAAAGGCTGTTTTCATGAAAAAGTAGAAATATCTGGACTAGGATCCACCATCTCAAAGCGAACATCACAGAGTGATCCTAACGGAGCACAGTACCCCAGCAGAAGACGTGACATGCTTGCTTTACAGCTATGCACCTTGCAGCACTCCTCCACTGAAGTGAGGGTGAGCATCAGATCTCCATAACTGTGTTTTTATACAGTAAGAGGATATTCTTCAAGTGGTGCAATCAGATTCCAGCTCAAAAGAACACGTACAAAGGAAATAAGTAATCTTCACAGTGTTTACACTCATTACACTGAGCAACTGCGCTGGGCACTTCTCAGACCTAAGTTTTGAAGGGCAAACAGTTTGACTGGGTTTGTTCTAGTGGAAGAAAGGAAAATAGTTTGGGCAAATTAAAACAAAACTCAGGCCTCAGCTGAGATCTAAAATTAGGTTTCAAAGTGGAAAAAGAATGTAAAGTCCAAGCAATTATTTTCTCTCCATTTATTGTTGGTTGCCTCTGTCTTTCCAAATCTCAGGCTGTTCGGGAAGCAGAAATATTGGGAAACATATCTTTTAAAAGTTTATCGAGTTTATTAAGAAGACTCAGTTCAACTGAAAATTTCAAGTCCCTGGTATAAAAATCAGTCAAATCACAATAAAAGTTGACCCAATCTTTTTTCAAAACAAAAGGTGGGCCAATTCTACTGTGAAATTCAGATCTGGGGACATATTTTGGACGCTGTAAATGTCTTGGCTTTGCAATCAAAATTCATTGTAGCTTATTACAGAACACATGAAACAGAACGGTCATGAAGTTTTGACCTGGATCAGCAGGTTAAATTCCTTTGCAAGGGCTACAAAGCCCTTAAGGGATCTCTGCAGCCTGGGATACCAGGGGTCTGCATCTGGTCCTTCTAATTCGCTGCTAGTTTTGTCAAAAGTCATTACCCATTCAGCTTCTGCAGTGGGACAGCTACACAGCCCATGCGGTTACTGGTAGCAAGAGCAGACCTGACTTTGATAGATTCTCTCTAGGTGAGATGAAAGGAAGGGAACACTCACCAGGTGATTCTATCATTATCAGTCAGCTGCCAAGATTGTCTGGGCACATTGCACTGGACTTTCAACTCCCAACACCGGTAGTTTTTCCCATGTATAATCTGTGACTCATATGCAATGAGTCACTCCTAACAAATAAAGTTCTTCAATGGCAGCAACATCACCCCATTACTCCCCTGAGCATAACAGCAAGATAGGGAAGCCAGTCTAATTACCTCTTCCCCCAGACAATGATCATTCATTGGATTTGAAATGACTCACAGCTGGCCTTTGATCATCAGCAGTCCTGCACACATTGCCTTCCCAAGAGCTGCAGTGGCTTTGCAGAGGACTCAACTGGCTTGCCAGACTCTCACCTCGGCAGTCGCAGTGGGCTTTGCAGGGGCAGGTGGTGGGGGACACGGGCTGACCCCTTCCTGCAGAGAGGGGACGATGTGCATGTCTGGTAAACTAAATGCATCCCCCCACTGTTACACCTGGGCGTGGACAGGCAGAGGGTGGGGTGCTGCTGAGGGAGGCACGAGGAAGAAACAGGGCTGCTTCCAGTCTCTCTTGGTGTGAACTCACCACTTCACCTTTGCAAGCTGCAACAACCATGGCAACGAGGACAGATACATTGAAAACGACATGGGTTCAAGGTCCAACATCAAAGGGGAGCAGTTTCTACCCATGCTGCTCTCAGAAGGCGAGGCTCCACAGCAAAGTTGTGGTTAGCCTGCTGAAAGCCCCCAGGCATAGCTCAGCCAGTCTGATTTAGTCAATAAGGAAATTCCTGATCCTGGGTTTTGGGATTCTTTGTTTTTACTGCTCTGTCTAATCTAAGGGAGGGTTTGGGGCAAACAAAGCAAAGCCCAGGTGCCCCTGGGCTTTCTCCTCCCCTAGACCAACATGCACTTCCCAGAAAGCAGCAGTGGAGCTTAAGATCACACTGTTAGTGGGACATAGGTAGCACAACTGGCATCAAATGCCCCCTTCCCTCATAATCTTTAATAACTCTGCATGCCTGTGGTCTTTGTCTTTTCAAGTCATTTATCAGTTGTGTGTGAAGAAGGTAAATAAAGGCACTATTGCCCCCGACTTGTGCCAATCCCAAACATCTGTATCCCAAGCAAACTTCATGAAGGTCAGTGAGGAGAAGCAGGCCTGAACACGAGGGAAAATTAGAGGACTGAAGAGGGAAGACACCTTCATTTGCTACAGGGTAAGTTCTTACCTATAGAAGTGTTCCTCTGTGATTTAATGAAGGATGCTGATTCTCAACATGTTATCAAGCTGGCTTTTCACTAGCCCTGAGCTGGAGAGCACTGAAGGTGGTCCTTACAGAGGTGTTCCCGTGCAGAAGTTCAGGGCTGCATCCTGCTGTACCTTCAGTGCCGAGAGGAGCTCAGCTCAAGGTTACCCTGCAGCCTTGCTGCAGAGGGGAATTTGGGACATGACTCAGGGATTCTGCATCATCCAGTCCTCTCCCCCACACTGCCCAAAGCAGCATTTTCAGTATCAGGAGCCTTTGAGAGGGCACACACAGTGAATCCAGCATTGAAATTGTGCAGCAAGGAAGACCTGGAAGACAACAGAAAAGAACACCTTGTTGTTCATCTACACATGCTGTAGTTCATCTACAGCCCCCAAGCTCCCCTACAGCACAGGGCCCACACACACAAAATAAGCTGGGAGAAGAGTACGTCTCATCCTGATCAGGAGACATGGAGATGAAAGATAATTGATCATGTCTGTAGCTGTGTGCCGTGTTTTCAGACAGAACATTATTGTGTATTCTGACTTTGAGACTCTCCCCTATTTTTTCCAAACAGCAGCGTCACCATTAATTGCAAAGCACTGTGTGGGAGTACCAATTAGCAGTTTTCACCGAATGGTACAAGGATATATTTAAAACCCTTTATGGGGTTATGCATATTTTTAACTCTTGGAAGAAACTTTGTTTTCAGGGAAGTACATTGCTGATAAGACCAGCTCTGTAAATAACAGCAAAACCAGCTCTTTCAAGGTGGGAATAATTTGATGCTAAGAGTGACCAGGACGCATATAGCTTCACAGCATATTTGCATTAGTGCCAGACTCCTCAGTAGTACAGAGTGCAGCACTATAGGGCAATATTTACTCTCTGAAAGTAGAAACATATTTATATGCTAAGGCAGAGCCATGACTTTTAAGGAACCATTCAGCTGATGTTGAATCCAGCTTCTGTTGCAAAACACGAAGTAGTTTGGGCACTTAAGTTTTACACTTTCTAGCTGAAAGAAGTATTATTTCTTTTTAAAAGTTGAACTAACATTCATCTGCCTCCACGAGTTTAGAAGAGGCTACTGAGAAAGCCATGAGACAAAATGTTTCAAGGTGCCACAACTACACTACAAGTAAGACAACACTTGTGGTCCTCTCAAAGTCCTAGCTCCACACATCTTTACAGAACAAGCTCAGCTGTCTATGGAGAAAATTATTTCTTCCTCCCAGTCTCAGAGAAAGCTTTAAAAGTGCTGGTACAAAAAGCTGAAGAATTAGAAGGCAAATAGAAACATGATTAATCACATTGGTTTTGAGAGCATATAGTAGGTAGACCTCTGAGTGTTAATCCTTGAAGCTGAATTTGACCCTACGACTTTCAATACTCTTCTATATGGAAGTGCTCATCACTTCATCAGGACTGGACTCCTCACATTGCCCAGCCTTAAAATGACTCCTCCTCCCTGCACTGAGAAGAGCCCAGCTACTGGGATCTTCTGCCTTCCTGCACCAGCTTTGCCAGAGCACTTCAGCGGGGCTGCACATAAAAAAAAAACAACAACAACAAACCAAACAAAACCAAACCAAAACAAAAAACAAAAACCCAAACAAACAACAACAACAAAAAACCCAACCAAAAAAACAAACAAAAAACCCCAAACTCAACCCAAACCAACCAACCAACCAAAAAAAAACCACCACGTGATTTTTCAGCTGTAGCACAAAGTGCAGGGAAACAGCATAAACAGATACTGATTACAGGGATGGGACAGAGGACAAGCCACACACCACACTTTTTATTATTAATACCTCTGGTTAATTCAGTGGATGTGTTGGTTTTGTGGGTTTTTTCCCCTAATGAGAAATCAGCTGCCACCAGATTTTTAATTTAGTGCATCAGAGCCCTCGCTGCCACCCAGAAGAGGGGACCTTGATAACAGGGTCTTGCTACACATCCAAAGCAACAACACATAAGGGCTGGTGTGAGCAACATTTCTTCTTGGTACCATATGAGGCATCCTGATGAGATGAAGGAGACAGAGGCTTCACACCTTTCACTGAAGGGCTGTTACCACTGCTTTGCTGCTGCTCCACCTTGTGGGTTTGTTGCCTCTCCTTGCCCTAGACTTGGCATTGCTGCTTGAGTTCAGTGGGGAGGGGTAATAACCAATAAATAGGGCGGGGACCAGCAGGTAAATCTATCATGTGTCTCTGTATCAATCTAGAGCTGCAGCCTGGTAATCTTCTGAGCAGGATGTTGAGAGCATCAGTGCTCTGGTAGGCTTCAATCACCTTAACCTGTCTGTCAAAAGTGTTAGCTCACATTCCTTATGGGTTTCAGCCCTCCTTGAGCTCTGACTTACAGTGACTACACTGCCAATGATGGCACCTGAGCAATGCTAAACCTAAACTGGACATAGTCTACTGGATCTAGTCATGCTTTGGGATAGTGGTTGTCTCCTGTCTGCAGAGTGAACTGAGCCTCAAGGAAGGGTATGAAACCCTCTTGGAGTCTCAGAAAACAATATTTGTGCTGGATAAACTACAAATACCTTTAGGTGTCATGAAAAGTTTGGATGGATGAAGGTTCAAAGCAGTGGTGGAAGGAAAGAGAGCAAATTGAAAATAGGAAGTGGGCAGGCAAAAAAAAAAAAAAGAGAGGGAGAGGGTGAGGGAGGATCATGCCACTAACAGGAAAATGTAACTGGATCTGGAAAGCATCATCAGTGTACAACCACAGTCTCAATCATTCTCATTTACTTTAACATTTTATTTATTGCTCCATCACAGTTGCTGTCCTGTTCCAAAACTTAGCAGTTCCTGTAAAAAAACATGTTCAGGCAGACTGCCAGGGTTTGGTTTGGGTTTGTTTTGGTTTTTTTTTTTTGCTAGAAAATTTGAATTTGGGTCTAGACTGCCTGGAGACAAGCATTTCAGGAAGCACTCCTTTTTCCTCCCTGATCCTTTGCTAACCCCAACTCTGCCACTTGCATCATGGCACCTGCCAGAAAGATGATAATACAGGTTGGGTTTGATCTTTTATATTTCTGCTCAATCAATCCTTTTGTTCTGGGAGAGAAGAGAAAAATGAATGTGAAGATCCCTGCAAGCAGAAGTATCATCTTCAGGAGTCACAGAAAGATCAACACTGACTTTCTCTGACTTCTGCCCCCAGCCCAGGCTGTACCTGTCCAAGCCCAGGGTCTGGGCATTCAGCAGCACTACAGCACACTTAACCCTCCAGCAGCCACACAGGCTCTTCTGTGCTCTCCCTTCCCCCAAACCTTCCTTTCCTAAGAAATTGAGTCAAATTAATTTCTGCTCTGTCTGAGCAAAGATCAACCTCAGGATTCACACCATTAAATGATAAAGTGTAGAAAATTAAACTTTGTTCCCTGGGAGCTTGTTCTGCCCTGTCTCTCTGCTGTTCCCAAAAGGGTAAGTTCAAAAAAGTAGGAAAAGCAGTGAGCTCAGCTGCATTTCTCTGGTCTAGATGCTGTCCCAAAGTGCCCAGGCAGACCAGACTGCCCAGGTCAGTCTGCCTGACCCAGAGCATCCAGAGCACTCCCACCTCAATGATGCTTCTGGCACTCCAGTGAGGGAACTGCTGGAGGAGGACCAGGAAAATTGGTGTCACAGACCAGGCTCCCTCATCCATTGCTTCAGCCCAGTCCTCAGAAGGGGCTTAATTCCTTTCCCCAGGACAAGCTGGCTTTGCAGGTCACATTAAGACACTCAGGCAGAGAGCAGAGAGCCCTTGCTTTCCCAGGGTGTCTCTAGGTGTGCAGCAGGCTGAGATTAACCCACGTGACCTTTTGTTCCCAGGAGATGTGAGTCAGTCAGCTCCCATGCGACCGCCCTTTCCACTCTCAACTGCACAAGAAACACTGTATTATTGATGGCAAATTTAATGAGAAGGTGGGACCAGCCATGGAGAACAACCATACTCCACAGTGCTGTGCACGCAAGCTTCAGGGCTCAGAAACACTCCACGTCACCTTCCTCTCTGCCCCTAGACATGTTGTGTGTCCCAAGATGATTTCTGACCAGGGTTGCTGCTCCTGAAAGTTACCCCGCCAAGGAGAGATGTTTATTCCCTGTGCAGGATGACCAGCTTTTCCCTTTCCCACCAGAACACAAACAAAAGCCCTCCAGGACAGGACCTGCCACCTTTGGAGACCCACCATCATTCCCACGGGGCTGACCCATCCCCATCTGCAACCAAGTGGTGCTTCCTTCCAGACAAGGAGGGAAAAAATCACAGGCCAGGCTCCAAAGAAATACACCATTAGGTATTGACTCTGCTGCAGTTCACAGGAAGTGGTGAACCCTCAGGAATGCATTAGGCTGCTAAGGAGCACAACAGGCTTGATCTCACATCCACACACACCACAGATGGTTTTTTGTGAGGAGGGGCGAGCCTAGTCTGTGCTTTTTAGGGTTATATTTCTGCCTGGTTTAGCACATATTAGTCTATTCGTGTTGATGGCAATCAAGCTGCCCTGGTTTAGCCTTAGAAAAAAAAAGGCAGCTAGCTCAGTGTCTGTGAGACTGTAGTGTAAATTTGTGTGAAAAGATGGAGAAACTGCTGTTAATGACCCTGCTTCAGTTTTCCAGCCAGGCCAGCAGATTTTCCTTGTGGTGGCTGCTGTTGTGTACTGCAGAGTCTTTTTCTTTGTAAAGGTGGTAGTTTAAATTGGAATTAGATGTACAGTACCTGCCAAGTTCAACATGCCTCTGAGACAAACACAGCTCTGTCCATGAAAGGCCCCCAACTGCTGAGGCTATGCAAAGGCCAGCTCAGCTATAGAAAACATCAGGGACAGGACTTGGCTGCCTCAAAATGCAACTGCTTCTTGTAATGTAGACATAAACTTTTCAAGGAAGGGTTGCTGGAAGGGCAGAAAGAAATGTGAAATACATGCCCTGCTATTTTATTTATTTATTTATTTATTTATTTATTTATTTATTTATTTATTTATTATTATTATTGTTATTATTGTTATTGTTGTTATTATTGCAAGAGGTCATTCACAGTTCCCCTAAGCTGCACACAGGCATTGCTCTGTGCACTGTCTGTCCCTCTGCCAGGACCACTAAGCCCCAGGTCCATCAGGTTTCAGCCCTTTCCAGCAGTCACACAACATGTCCTAGACTTGGACGCCACCTCCCCGTGTCCCTGTCCCCACCATGCTGCATCCCCAGCAAGAAGCAAAGGAGAACAACTGGACCCATACAGAATCACATAATCAACTAGGTTGGAAAAGACCTCTGAGACCATTGATTCCAACCTATGACCCAACATCACCTTATCAACTAGCCATCACTAAGTGCCACATCCAGTCTCTTCTTAAATACCTCCAGGGACAGTGAATCCACCACCTCCCTGGGCAGCCCATTCCAATGTCTGATGACTCTCTCTGTAAAGAATTTCTTCCTAATGTCCAACTTAAACCTCCCATGGCACTGCTTAAGACTGTGCCCTCTTGTCCTAGTGCTGGTTGCCTGGGAGAGGAGACCGACGCCCACCTGGCTACAACCTCCTTTCAGGTACTTGTAGAGAGTGATGAGGCTCCCCTGAGCCTCCTCTTCTCCAGGCTGAACAAACCCAGCTCCCTCAGCCTGTCCTCATAGGGCCTGTGCTCCAATCTCTTCACCAGCCTTGTTGCCCTTCTTTGGACCTGTTCCAGCACCTCAACATCCTTCCTGAACTGAGGGGCCCAGAACTGGACACAGTACTCAAGGCATGGCCTCACAAGTGCTGAGTACAGGGGCAGAATCACTTCCCTTGTCCTGCTGGCCACACTATTCCTGATACAGGGCAGGATGCCATTTTTGGCCACCTGGGCAAACTACTGGCTGATGTTCATCTTCCTGTCAATCAGAACCCCCAGGTCCCTTTCTGCCTGGGGATCTCCAGGATCTTTGAACTGCCTTTCCTGGGTACCACTGGAGGAAAACGAAACCATCCTGGGCAACTCACTGGTACAGGAGTTTGGGAGCAATCTTTCAAAGGTTTATTTGAGCAGGACCAGTTCTTCCCTGGACATTTCAGAGAAAGAGGTAGAACACCCTAACCTCCCCCATCCAGGACAGGCATCCTGGTGGAGAGCATCAGTGGATACAAGACCTGCAGCAGTGCACGGAAAGGAGTGGCTTGCTCCCTCTTCCCATTCCTATTCCTATTTCTCTGATGGGAATGACCACAGTTGGCCCTCTTCATCTTTAAATCTTGCAGTAGCCCATGCTGAAATGCTGAGCTTCCATACTCCACACAAGGCTAGGATCCGTGATTAAAATAACCTTACCAGTAACCTGCTCATTCAAAAATCCATTATGCCAGCCTCATTATCTATCCCAATTAGCTGGCAGACACAGGAAGGTGTCTGTAAGCAAAAGGAAGCTGTACCTCCCCAGACAGAAAACCTTTTAAAAAAGGCCCTATAAAGCCACATGACGTTGGAATCCCCAAAATGTGATGCCAGAAGAGCAGAAACCATGGGTGATGACTTACATACCTTTCAGTGAGTCCCTTACACTGTAGGTCTGCAGAAACAGCAGCACAAGGGCCTGAGTAACCAAAAGGAATATAAAAGCTCCTTGTGCAGCAGTAAAAGATGAAGCTGAAAGAACTTTTCCAGACTGGTGCATGAACTAGCCCCACAGTGTGGAGAGAGGGATGGAGTAAAAAGGAATGTGCTACCAATACTAAATCTGCTGCCTGGAGCAGTTTTAGGAATACAGTGGCAGCTTTACCCCCTTACTCTCCCTCCCACGACTGTGTTAACAAGCTCAACCCTAAACCCTTCAACATTTTCTATGTGAGCTTGGCAGAACCCACCAGATCTCAGTATCCCTCCTGGGGCTGGGCAGGGGACAGCTCATGGCCAGAAGGGACAGAAAGGCTGGGAATGGAGAGAAAAAGGAAATAGATGTGGAAACATTTGGGCAAATAGCAACAAAAAGTAAAGTGCAACATTTGTGCCCATTTGGACAGCATAAGGGTACCAGCTATAGGGACTTAGTGAAATGTGAAAGTGATGGAGTCGAACTGCTGGGCAAGGGCCTTTTGAGAAAATGGCCTGATCTTTGTAAAGTCTGACTCAAAGAAAATGAGACTTCCCATGGAAATGCATCCATGTCTAGAAAAGTTTCCTAGGTCCTTGCCTGAACCTAGTCTTGACTGACTTGTCTCGCTTGCTCTCCTTCACATGGTTTTGCCTGGAAAAATATTAGAGCAGCTTCCCAGTTTGAGCACTGCTCTGCACAGCTCCAAGCAGCAATGTGGTGGATCTGTGCCTTACATCCCAGCTGAATGGCCCAATTGTTGGGTAGGTTTTTTCCTCCATTATATACTTCCTTCTTTTTCTTTCCCTCCTATCCATGACCCAAGCAACCCATCTGATTTTCCTTGTTTTCTCTGCCCCTATGACTCATTCTCAGTCCAGTAGATCCAGCTGAATTATTCACTGAAATCATTATCATTAATCCAGCGTATTTTTTTGAGCCAACCCTGATGGGTGAATATATTTTTCATTCCTAAGTATTTGCCAAAATAGCCTGGGCGAGCCATTTAGCCTGGGGCCATTCATAGTACCTATGTGTGTTCCTTTCCATTAAAACTCATCTCTTCTGTAATGGCCAGCACAAGCCCTGTGCAGTGTTGAAACCTCACTTTGGTGCCTTTTTGAGCACCTTGATGCTGGGCATGATCCTCTAAACCGTTTCTGCCTTAGTAGCTTTTCTGTGCTGCCAGGATGGCATGACACAGCTTGGCAGAGTGCAGCACTGGCTCCTGGAGAAAGAGCTGTAACTCTGCAAATTAATGCCTTTCCCCTCTATAAATATTACTTTTTAAAATTCTCTTCAGTCACAGCTTTTCCTGGCTATGGACACCGGAGTTACGTGGATTTTCTGTTTGCTTCTTCAAAAGTGCACATGCATATGGGTGGAGAAAATGTACAAAATGCCAAAGATTATATTTTTCCAAGTGTTGTAGTAGGTTCTATGGTTACGGTCACAGGGAGCAAAGGAAATGCAAATGCTCAGCAGAGTGGCCGCAGGAGCCTCTGTGCATGACTGGTGTGTATTTAACACGAGTGGCTGTAGGCTCGGGGATCTGCTTGAAAATACAACCTGAGCACAGTGTGGACGCCTAATCTGTTGGGAGAGTAATTTCTGGTGATGGCTGCTTAAAAACTACACATTGTGTTGTTTGCTTATTTCCATTCCCTAAACCCTGGTAAGAATGTGCAACATCCTCAGACGCACAGAACCCTTTCCAGTCACCATGTAGCTCATCGCTATTTGCTAACAATGCAATATGTGTTTAATATAAATTAGGCTGTTAACTATGTATGCATATTGCAATTTTAAGGATTCACCCCTGCACGAGGTTAGTACTAAAGCCATATCTCCCTTGCATGTGCACTCACATCTCCCCCCGGTATCGTTTCCTATTTTCTGCTACGGTCATCCCTGGTTCATGCAGTCTGTCTCTGACCATCTCCTTCTGCTGTCCTTTGATTAAAGGGTGGTAATCAGCCTCATGTGTAGCATTGGTGGCAGGATGCAGACAGGCAGGTACTCTGGAGCTGCTGACCCACTCGCAGTTCACACTGATTTATTTTCTATCCATACCTTGAGGGTGTGATACCTATGCTTGGACAGAGAGGACTCTGCTTTCACTGTTCCTCTGTCAGGGCTATAGAGCAAATAATAAAACCACTGTATTTCAAGACATCAGATTTCAGGTGTTCTGCCTGTAAATTTTTTATCCTCTGGTAATGCGTTTTTGCAAACAGGTGATAAAATGCAATTGCTCCCTGCATTTTAGGTAAGAACGATGCACAATAAGAACACCTGAGAAGAAAAAATATATTGTTCCACAGTTTGATATATTCATAGTTTTATACCTACACATTGCATTAAATGAGTTACCATCAATCAGCTAGGAAATGCTTTAGGTCTGTGAAGAGTGCCATGTTTTAGAGAACCAGAGGATGTGCTGCAGAGCCCTTCATCATGAGGACAGGGACACTGCGCTGGGAAACAGTTGTTTCCAAAGATAAAGCCTCATGGATCAAAATTCAACCCAAGAAAAAACAGTAAAATTATACTGATTATATGAAATTGCCCTGGACCATCTCCCAGAAACACACCATTAACAAAGGCATAGCACGAAACCTTTATGTGCTGCACTGCATGGTGGTTCCCCAACTTCCTCTCTCTCTATCCTTGTGTGGACAGGAACCCAGTTGACACAAACAGTGATTCTGCCCAGGTTGAAAGACAACTTTGCATTATGTCGAGACTCATAACCAAAGGGAGCACAAGACGTAATTTTTGGATAAATGTGTCAGTCCTGAAGTTAATAGTTGTTAAAGTTCGATGGCTACGACTCATATTTGCATGAAAGTTATACCAGTTTTGTGCACCTGACCTCCACATGTTTACTTAAAACTGGGACAGTAATGCAAGATGGGAATATATCTTTGAGGGGAATCAAAAACTTTCTTGCCTTGATTCTGCAGCAGAAACTACTCCAGGAGCAAGGTGAGCACACTGGAGCAGTGGGAGGTATGGTGCAAACACCATCATCTTTCCCTGGCATTTCTTGTAATCAGGTCCCAAGGATCATAGGTTCACAGAACAGTTTGGGTTGAAATGTACCTTTAAAGGTCATCTAATCCAAACTCACTGCAATGAGCAGAGACATCTTCATATAGATCAGATTGCTCACAGCACTGTCCAACCTGACCTTGCATGTTTCCAAGGATAGGGTGTCTACCTGTGCCAGTGTTTTACCACTCTCATTGTCAAAAACTTCTTCCTTATAGCTAGTCTGAACCTACCTTCTTTTAGATTAAAACTATTACCGCTTGTCGTATTGCTACAGGCCCTACTAAAAAACTTTATCCCAATCTTTCTTATAAGCCCCCTTCAGGTATTGGAAGGCTGCTGTAAGGTAATGCCCTGATCCTTTTTGTGGCCTTCATCTGGATTTTCTCCAGACTGAATCCAGAACCACAAAGTAGTTAGATTGGAATGGACATAGGGCAAGCAGAGAAGACTGGCAATGACACAGATTTCCTATATTCTGATGCTGTTGTACATTGGCTCCTACTTAAAACGTATGATTTTTAAGTAAGAGGTCCTAGGAATACATGGCAATCATGCAACCAACCACTGCCCCAGGTTCCCCACACTAATTCTGCCTCCGACCACCGTAGTGTGATGAACCCCATCACATGCCTGCCCTATGCCCATGGACGCTTCCAGAGGCACGCAGTGAGGCTTGGGATGAGGAGGACCACAGGAAGGGGCCAGCAGCTGCTGGGAGGAACAGATGGTCTCAGCCTTCCCATGGCAGCTGCAGTTGCGTCTGTTTAGAAATTGCTGCGTGGTGCCAATTTTCACTAAGAGAAGCGCTGAATACTTGTCTGGTGGAAACTACATTTCATCATAACCTACAAAAACTGGATCTTGAATGGTAACCTGGTGATTAAATGAAACTCTATTAACCTGGGTCTATTTTCAAACCAGGTTTTAACCATTTTCTCATTTTTGCACCCGAACAATTTTCATCCACACCCTCTCCCTCCTGCAAATGCAGAGGAAGCTGAGCCCAGCAGACTAACACGGGGAAAAGTTACAGGATTCAAAGAAGACAGAGAATTTGTGGAGTTGTACCTGTCCCTGACTCTCTGCAGAAATCCTGCCTGGGGACCAGAGTCCAGCTTTGTTTAAGGATAGGGTCAGATGACTGCATTGTCAGAAATTGTCATGCTTTCCACTGAGATACAGTATCAGCACACGCTGGTCACCTTGGAAAAAGAACTACTTGAAAGAGGTTATTCTCACAGGAAAAAAATTCACCTTGCTGCCCGCTCTCTCTGCTCACTTCCAGGCAGTGATCTGCAACCAACTGCAGGAACAGGAGGGGCGGGTGAAGGAAGGGAATTGAATGCTTAAACACTTGGCTGCATATTATGAAATGTTTTACATGTAAAATAGGTTAAAGAACATCATGAGGAGGAGAGAATATGGAACAGCTGGTTCATGATTTCTGGTATCAATCTAACATGCGTTCATGATAAAATCAGAACACACATGAAAATAGCATCTTAAGGGAAAAAGAAAAAAGCCCAGATCAGATTCTTGGGTATTCAAGAGTTTTAAGTCTTGAAAAGAATTATGATTAACCTGAAGGACAGCATTCAGAGCACCAGGAGAGCTCAGTGAAGCAAATCATACTGAACTAAAATTAGCAGCATCTAAAATTCAGCCGTCTATTTGGCATCCACACATGATGCTTCCCTGGCTCCAGACCCATCACATCACTCAGCTTTCCCAGTGCCGTCAGCTCCTTGCTTTCAAAAGCACTGCTGAGTGAATTGCTGCTGTTCACATGCAGCCTGCACCTGTCTGGAGGCAGCAAGCCCAATTGCTAGACACAGGTTGTTTTTTTCCCCAATATTTCCTCCAATGTTTATTTACTGATTATTTTCCAGGCAGCTGGAATTCCAGATGTAAAAGCGGGGACTGTCTGTCAGTTAAAGGATGGAAAAAGACTGGATATAAGAGGACAACATCATAGGAATAGAAATACGCTGGAATCCCCCATTGCTCGAAGTGGGCATAAACTGTGATCTGGGAGAAACAAGGAGGGGTTTACCATGGTTCAAAGGCTATGGGGCAGTAAGATAAGAGTTAATATCTGCTTCTAGAGGGACTTAGCAGAGAGAATAAGTGTGGAGATAAAGTTTTGTTGCTCTGCTCTAGATCCTGTGTTCATTGTGTCTGTGCACAGAGTACACCTGGACTCACTCACCCTAAACACCTTTTCAGCTCCAAGCTCACTAACTCCATTTCCTGCCTTCAATCCCGTATGCACACAGGTCAAGCTCTGAGCCACACGTAAGTCCTCACTGCCCTGGAGGAACCAGTGTGATTGTGCTACAGACTCATTCGCCTGCAGTAATCCCAAAGTCAGCTCAAGTTGGAAACTTTGAGCCCAATCCATGGCTTAGCTAAGAGTCAGCAGAGTAGATGGAAAGCATCCAGGTGAAGGGATCCAGTGTTTGTCACCTCACAGAGCCCAAGAGTGCCTTGTGAGGACTAATTCCTCCTAGGGATCATGAAAAGGATGACACAGGGCATTAGACAGTACCAATCTAGCTTCCCATGAAGCATTCTTTCCCATCTATAGAAAACCCCTCAAAAATGGATGGACTCTATGATCTTGGAGGTCTTTTCCAAGCTAAATGAATCTATGAGTCTATGATTTTGTGAAGTACTGGGAAATGCCGAATGTGGGTTTTTTTTCCTGAAGAAGCAGTAGAGTGGGAAAGATCTCTCTTGACTCATATGACAAAATCTTCATATGCACAACTAAATACCAAGAGAGTTTCAGGAGAGATAAAAGCCCCATGTCCCATGATTACACTGATGTCAATAATGGACATGAGGAGAAGACTCACCCATTGTAGAAGATTCCATATCTACCTATTGCAAGGTTTTTCACTTGTTTCCATGAGGATTTCACATCAGATACAACACTGGACTGGAGAGGTCACTGGAGTTAACCCAATACAGTAAATTCCATGCTACTATTTTTTCTGATAGCCTGATGTCTTACAGTGGAGTTTCTTCTCACCCATATCTCCTTTTTGCACAGACACGTGCTATCTGCATCCTTGTGGTAAGGTATTTTTCACGTGCTTTCCTGGGTACAGCCTTTAAAAGAAGAGCTACAGCCAGGAGGATGTGACTGGGGTCTAATAGAGCCTGCTGCAGACCACCTGGTCCACCCGGAAAAAGACGCAATTCATGGACAAGGAGCAGTGGAAACCATGAGATGAGAGAGACTGAGAAAGGAGGAGGTCCGGATGCCGGTCTGGCCTGGCCCAACTGCAAGCTGCATGCTTTTGTTTATTTATCTTTATGTGTCCCCTGCGTCCATTTTAGGTTCTGCAAACACCTTATCCTGATACTGTTTACCACTGAATGCAAAGGAGTTTATCCGGCTCCCAAACTCCTCCAGAACAGCTTCCCTCCCCTCCTGCACCAGGCCCACAACCTTATTTTAAGTATCTTCCCATCTCCTTGAGGTGGTTCACATGTCATCATCAGTGCTGACCTTTCCTGCTCACCTTACCCCAGCTGGAGACAGTCAGTGGCACTCGAGGCCCTTATTAGTCAGCGAGTTTCCATTACTACCCTCATGCTCAGTCATGCCAAGCCAGCAGTGACTTCCAAAAAAACTTCCTGCCCTGACAGTTTTCTTACCTTACCATGACTTGGAGTAGGAAACACGAACACACATCATTGGGACCACTAAATTAGATATCTTTTATGGTGTGCAAGCAGCAAGTAGGATGCCCAGATGCTGATAAACCAACCAAAGTACAGCAAAGGAAGGAGAGCACTTGCTCAGAGCATGTAAACATTGGTTCAGAAACAGGCATAAAAAGCAATTTGAGGCATGATCATTGAGGCCATTACTCCTGTGTTTTGACTGCCTAACATTTTGCATGAGAAACAAACGCTGAAGGTTTCTTGAAATGCTTGGAGATGACTATTATTTGCAGGAGATCTCAAGTGCAGCAGGTAGAGCCCTCAGGCTAAAGCCATGCCTTTTCCTAGACTTGCAAACTGCTATCCCAATTTTGTTTGTAGATGAAACATTAAAAATTAATAACTGCTTTGCTCCCCCTCATTCCCTTCCTTACTGTGCTCGTCTCTCCTCACCTGAGTTTGCCACAGAAACCTTCTAGCACTGAGCCAAAACACCCCACAGCAAACTAGTGCTCTCTTTTAGAGATGCTGAGGTCACACACTGCTTGAACACAAGTGTCACATACTGCACTGTGGATGCTGGGGACTAAGGGAAGAAGAAAGCAAGGGGGAGGAAAAAAAGCAAAGGACAGAAGCAGAGGAACAAGAGCTTTGCCATGGCAGCTATTCTCAGGCCTGGCTTGAGGGCTGTTGTTTGCCATTGGGAAACTGCATGCAAAACACTTCCCCTGAAGGAATGTCAAGAAGGTTATGAAGTCCAACGCTTGGGACTTGGGAAGTATCAGCTTTTCCAGAACACTTTCTCTTCCACATGCACATGTGCAATGAAGTACTGTATTTTTGACAGGATCCCTGCCTGATTTTTAGCCCAAGATGCAGGCAAATGGGAGCAGAATCCAGACATAAACAGCCACTTAGCATTTTCTAGCTTCCGATCAATAGGCTTTATAACTGCAGGAGCCTTCTTTTACAACTTGTATTTGTCATTATGTTGATGCACATGCATACACAGACACACACAAGGTAGATTTTCAGCTGCCACCACTGTGCAGGGCACTGCTGGGGGCAGGGAAGCCACATAGGTTGTGTAAGCCAGGCAGCAAACTCCAGAGCAGAGATAAGATATCTCCCAGGCAGAACAGCACTGCACCCATCAGCTGAGTCACAGGGGTTGGGTACCCAGACAACTATATTAATGGTTTTACTCTGGTGTGGTTTCTGGGAGTTTTGGGAAGAGGCAGCACAGTTACACTGGACACAAGAATGCAGTAGCAGTTACTTCTGCTGTTTTCATAAACCTTTCCAAATGAGCAGTTTTGGTCAGTTATCTCTCCGTCAACCAGTTGATACGTCCTCTTGGTCAATGCGCTGAGTTAGAAGACAGTGAAGAAATTAGCTTCCCCTCCTGCTCTGCATGCTTAAAGAGAGGGTAACATTGGCCAGAAACATGTTACCTGACAAGACTAGACACTCATCATGCATCAGCCTCTGGCAGATTGCAGCTTCACAGATTTATTTGAAGGTACAGACACTTTTTCTGCATTTAGGGAAGGACTGCCAACAGTTTTTTTGCAAATGCCCTCTCTGGTAGCAGGCCAGCCATGGCAGTGTTGGTTTCCTGCCTGGATAAGCACAAATGTAATAATCAGGAGAAGGTTTTGCAAAAAGCCCTTTGGTGGCTTTCACTGCCTGGAGATAGAAAGCAGATAAGTTGTAACTATAGAAGTTTTGTATAGACCATTTTCAGCTTTTCCTCACTAGGCCACACATACCTTTGCCTGAGGCATTGCTACCAAAAAAAAAAAAAAAAAGCCAAATTTAATCTGCTCGGCAGATTTGTTGGCAAGATATGGATCTTACAGTTAATTCTGTCTGAGTACTTATTAGACGCACTTATGTGCATGCATGTTTTTATTTACAGAAGACTGGCACACCCATGTCTGGCTCACTTCATAGCCTTTGTTTCAGAGACCTGGCAGGGCTTTCTGAAAATAGGATCCCACGTTAAAACGTATTATTCCATTTGCAAATAATGAGGTCTAATTTTGCTTTCAATAGATATCCAGAGGAGTAGATCCTGACTGTTTGAGTGTTCACAGCTCATGAACACAAGAGAGGTGTCAACACAGTTAAGGCAAGCATACTTTTAAGTCAGAGCAAATACTCACAGAAGACTGCATTCCTCCAGCCTGGTAACCAGAGAGTGCACAGGGCTGCTCTGTTTACTCTGGAAAGGAGTGACTTCCATCTGTGGAAGTCTTAGACAGAGGCTCATAGAACTGACCAAGTTATTTGTCACAAATAATTTTAGAGATTTCAGTCTTCAACATTCACAGTTTGTTAGGACAGACAGCTGGGGACAGAGAGGAGAGAATAAAAAATTTGGACCAATAGCTGAAATAGATCATCAAGGTCAACAGCTGGAACGGGGATTCAAAGAGAGTGCAGGCAAGTTCATGGAAGAGAAATACCTTGGGTGTTACTAATACATAGAAACTGCATTTGATTCAGGAAATTTCTGAAGACAATTTAAGGCCGGGGGCACTCTCAGAAAATGCATGCTTGACATGCTTGAAGGCACCCACATCTGGCTGCTGCTGGAAGCAGGATAAAGCACTAAGCAGAGATTGGTCTGGCACTAGAGAGATACTTGACACCTGGCTAGACAGCCTACACACCTGAGCTTAATTCAAATCTCTGCATCAGTTCCAGCTGAGAAAGACTGATGAAGAAACTATTCATTTGGGTAGTAATGATGTGGGGCTAGGCTGTGGGAAGAAGAGAGGGAAGGTGGTAGTGGACTTTGAGCACTATCTGCTGAATATACACTCATTGTATAGTGAAGCACTGCTTTTTTAAAGGGTCTTTGAAGACCATGAAGCAAGGTTCACTGTGAGAACAAGTGATGCCAACATATGAGGAATATAAGCTGATGGCAGATCTGTTTTCTACATCTACTACCAAGGATACAGGTGTCCCTGTGATCAAGTAGCATTTGCTAATACATGCTTCCAAAGAAGCACTTTTCTAGTCCTTAGAACCTCTCCTAACAATTTTACAAAAGTAATATCGCCTCCACTTTTTAAGGTCAAAAAGACTTGCTTTTTTTTTTAACAAAAGCTGTTGGAGCAAGTGGGATAAGTGACAGCATCTAGATTTGATCTACATCATTAATACTGACTTCTAAGAAGGCAGTTCACACGGGGCAGGTGACAGGATCAAATATATTGTTTAAGTGGGCACAAAAAGAATAACCATCCGTCTTCCTTGCATCCTGATTCTTTCCAGAGCATGTAAACGACAACACTTTCATGTCACTAGATCAGCCAGTTGGAACAATCCTGGGACCACTTCTTTCAGCAGTTAGTATGGCTCATACACAATCTCCCTGCAGGGGAATCACAAGGTCTTTTTCTAGACGTGCTAAGAGAACTAAAGCATCACCTCTCCGAAATACTGCAGTGACTTGGGTAGATTTACTTGCACTATTGGCCCCTGCTGGGCAAATTTAGGCTGCTGAAATGTATGTTGAGGGCCACACATTATAAACGAACAAAATATGTTCTCCTGTGGCATGGTGGAATAGAGTTTTAAGAGTATCGGCTGTATGTTGGGCCCTTGATGTCCTTTTTCTGGCACTGGCAAATATTTAAGCTTATTTATCGCAGATGAGGAGAGGTGAAAGGTTTGGCAGAAACTTCAGTTTCATCCCAGTATGTGTCCAAGTCATGGAGCTTTAGTTCTTGAAATACATTTGGGACTTGCACAGACAAACTTTGAGTGATCTGCAACTTGCACTGAACTACTGAAAGCCAAGTACCACATCGAGACACAAACTGGACAAAGCCCATGCCTAAAGCACTGGTTCTGGGATTAGTTTGCCACATCAGCCTCATGTCCAGCCTTTCAAAGGTATCTGAGTTCGCTGGCCATTGCAAAACTGCTGCCCAAAGCCATTAGTAACACCTGTCTTAACAGAGAGCTGTAAGCCCCACAATTTGTGTTATTATTTCTATTGGAGAACTGTATGTATCCTCCTATGCTAGTTGCTACAGGCCCTTCGTGAGGGTCTTTGCCTAGGAATTGTACCCAGGAGTGAATCAACAAGGATTGGCGTGGCAATGGAGGTGCATACCCAGCACCAGTTGAGAAAACTCCCCTGTACTGTAGATATGAGATTTTCGCTCACATTGCATGTTGAGGGTTTGAAAACTTCCTCTCTCCACATCTGATTTTTCTTCACTAGCACTGTCCAAAGTAAGGTGCAACACTGACCCTTTCTCTCCCATTGGGTACGGTGGTGTGAAAGTCCCTGGGAAAAGAGCTGTACAGCTTATACCCTCTTGCTTGCTTCAGGGAATGGGCAAAACCTCTCTCTTTGTTTCTAGGAGGACCATCCCTGCTGGTGAAAGAGCCCTTCAGATAGATGTTGTGAGCAGGCTCTTTCTACAACAGTATTAATGGTGAGCCTTGCCCACAGGGATACCAACTCATTTGCTGCATGTCAGTTCCTGTGCCTCATTCACTAAGAATTCACTAATCTATAGGGTAGCTTTTTCCAGTCAGAAATCCTAACAGCTAGAGATAAATTAAAGCCGGAATTGGAGCTGGACCAAGAACATTTGAGTAATCCATCCAGCCTAAGCAAGATCCCTGAAGACAGGAAATCTCAGTAAGAGCCTAGAAAGAGATTATAAAGGAAACTAAGCCCAGGCACCACAGTTGTGATGGTGGGATGGCCATCAGAAATGCGAACACATTAGAGACCATAAAGGTCTCTAGTCTGTACTTATAGCACAGGCTGCTATAAGTACAAGTCAAAGTATAAGGCAACTTCAGCTGTGAACAGAACTTTTAGAAAGAGAAAAATGGCATCCTTCAGGATCTATGGTTTATTTCTTGTGGCTCTGTCCTAGAGCATCTTCTGCTGTTGCCTGTTCCTGAGTACCTGGGAGAGGAAAGCTAATGAATCCCATGCATAAAATGCATGCTTGTTGGTTGTATCCCTATTACCACAGAGTAGGCTAATACCATCCCTGTCCTCAGAGGAAAAAGTACAGGAAAAAAGGTACACTGCCATGGGCTAGGGGTACATCCTGAAGCTGGAGAGCCCACAGACCCTTGCAGTGGTGTTTCCCACAGGCTAAACAATGTTACATGTACCTGACCAGGGTGGCAGGGACATTCACCAGGTAGCAGTGCTGGGATTTTACAGGCCATTTCTTGGCTCAGCCCTGCTTTTCCTCTTGTGCAATAATGATGTTCCTGAGGTCAGAAGTTTCACCTTTATCACATAACTCCACCAACACAACTGCCCTGACTCTCACTTCAGGTTATTTCCACATTGAGAGAAGCACCTTGCTGAAGACAAGGGCTGGTCAAGACACTTTCATCTCCCCCAAAGACTTTGCTGGCTAACAGCATGCAGCACTCTTCCCATCACAAATCCCACAAAAAGCTGGAGCAGTGTTTCTCTTGCTTGCACACAGACACATTCCAGCCTAATGCAGTGGCTATATGGGACAAGTAAATTTTTAGCAATAATGACTTTAACTGCCCTTACTAGAGCACTGCCTTGAGGGTCAGTGAGGCTCAGGCATATAGGAAGGTGGGTAAGCATAGAAAGCATGAGAAATCTGAGTGTAGACAAAGGGGACTTGTATCAGAAGTAAGTGGGAGAGGATAAGGACTGCCAAGCTTTTAAGAGGAATTGGAATTTAATGAAGTGATTGAACAAAGAAATTGAAAGCCTCCTTTGCCTCCTGCAAGGGTCGAATGGATCTGAGCAATGCTCGGCTTGGCTGCAGTACAGTGTTGTTATTTAATTTTAAATAACTTGGAAGCTTTCAATGTACTTCATAATTCTATTGACATTTATGATTTGAGATACTTAATCTTGAAAACACAAACACAGTGCTGATCTGTCTCTCACCCAAGAGAATTGGGAATCAGTGCCTGCAGCTTTTAAACGCAGCATATCTAGGACCTGCTTGCCATGAGCCAGCCTTTACCTTGCTCTGATGCTGATACCAGACAGGGACCTTGTGCTTTACTGAGCTGAATTATTCAATCCTGTATAATTTTTTAACTTTTAAATTAGGTTGCTTTGTATTTACCTTGCAAGGCTGTGACTTAGGTCTTGCTCCTGGAGAAAGCCCCCGCCTTTTCACATGCTGTGCTCAGTCTAGGACCCTTTCTCTTATAATCATGGCTGGAATGAGTGGAGCCATGGCCACATCATCCATACATCAACAGCAAAGCTGGTGCAGCTTGCTCTTTTTAGACCCCTGGCTGCATGGACAAACCAAGGACCTGACATTCCAGGCTCATTCCTGGGTACCCCGGGGCATCTGCAAAGCTACAGCTGATCCTGTGTGTGTGTTGGGGTATATGCACATGTACACACATTTGTACAGATGTCACTGGCTGGATACTTTTGGCTCATTCTCTTTCTTCTG
This sequence comes from Manacus vitellinus, assembly GCF_001715985.3. NCBI lineage: Eukaryota > Metazoa > Chordata > Aves > Passeriformes > Pipridae > Manacus > Manacus vitellinus. The sequence continues at coordinate 10,225,261 of NW_021940535.1, read as the reverse complement.
GCAAAGAATCCTACACAAACCGTGAGAAATGTTGGTATATTAAGTCTCATATTAGGACCAATATCCAATTCGTATATTTCAAAGCTTAAGTCTGTTTACATGGAAGGGCAGATGTTGCCAGTAATTGTGTATTAAAATGGAAGAATATATGTGGCAAGCCTGAAATTAATTAGGATCTGATTCTGCTTTCATTAACAGGCATGCAATTCCCATTGACTAAACAAGATCTTGTACTCTTAGAATGGACTTAGGTCCTTAATTTTCACACCATGAAATTGGCACCAACGTTTCAAAGGCATTACAGTAACAGAAAGCTTGACCCTTGGTCTTTGCTACCAAATGTATTTTCAGAGTATGACCAATTTGTAAAGCCTAACATTACACTCATTAGTTAGTGAATGAAGAGCCCTTTGAAGATCAAAAGTGCTATTATTATTTCCATATTTTTGCCAAACCAACACTCCCATGCCGAAGCCATGTGTGTCAAATGTAAAGCATTACCTCTAATGCTTTCTTTCTGAGCAGACTGTTCCCATGTGTCCCTGTTCTGCCTCCATCTGTGGTTTCAAGACCATTTTGTGAAGATGCAGTCAACGCAGTGGCAATACTACAGGGACGATGGGAGGTGCACCTGGACAGGAGGGCAAGGGAAGCTCTGATTTGGATTTTGCAATCACAATAGGAAGCAGTAACACAACAGCCATCTCAGGTGTCAGCAGAGATGGAGGATGCACTGGAGGTGGGGCAGTGGATAGCCACTGCTGTGGGACGTGCAGGCTTGAGGCAAGGAGGGTTGGGGGGGACCAGGGAGCAACAAATGAGAGCAGAAAGGGACAGTAAGAAGAAATTTACTTTCTACTCCCTTGCACTCAGCCCTTCGCCAAGCTGGTGGTGTGTTACAATGTGAGTGTGAGCATGGGAAAGTAGATGAATTGCAGATTTGGACCAAGTGGAAATCTCAAGAGCCTCAATCTTTGCAAAGAGAGACTAGACTCCCTTTTGTGAACTGTTTTGCTGAAAATCCTCCCCTCTGAGCTCCCACGGCCACCCTGCATGCCTGTACAGTCAAAGGGTCATAGCCAGATGGGGGCTGGAAGTAGTCTAGAGAACAGTAAAGTCTGCAGAATTTTTCCATTGATTTTAGTGAACTTTTGATCAGTCACTGGGTGAAGCAGAACTTGCATGTTTGATACCAAACTCTTCTGTCTCCAGAGAGAAAGAGGAGGGGTGGATATTAAAATGGGAAAGATAGGAGATGAAGCTGTCTCACATTTTTTTCTTTTCTATAAAGCTTCTGCTGTTTCACAAACTAGCAGGTGCAGAGGAAAGAGGAGACGAAAAGGGCCAAATCACTATGTGAAGGAAGAATTTTCAGTGCTGAGCTGAGGAAAATCTCCCCTTTGAGAGATAGTATTTCTGATCTGCAGGCACACAAAGCCTTCATAATTGCTGGAGTCATTATTTGCTGTAGATGGCAGAGAGACATGACAGGTACTGCAGGACACATAATAAGCTGGAATGAGCAGTGATGTTAATCCAATACCATCAAAGATCGGGCTCATCATAGGAACCCATTTAGAGTCCACAACAGCAGCCCTGATATTACTAAGGAATATGTTTCATCTAAGTGCAGACCTCACTCAGTGCAGGCTTCAGTTCATGGCTGTACATTTGCTGTCTCCTTTGGTCCCAAATGCTGCAGCTACAATCTATCCACCCCAGCTCATCCCATCCACAGATCTGTTCCACTGTTTGTTAGAGGCTGGATGCCTGCATTTTATTTCACTACCTAAACTATCTCCAGTAATGAGGAGGCTGTTAACAACCTTACACAGTGTATGAAAAAATTCACTTATCTTCCAGTCCAGCTTCCGAGGCTGCAGGTGCCGTGCTGCTCCGGTGCACTTAGGGGCTGTAAGCTGAGTTTCAGTTTTCAGACATTTTCTATTTATCATGATTCCCAGATGGAGCATCAGTGAACACCCCAGCGTACCTCCTCACTTCTGCAGCATGCCAGGTAAGGAGAATATGTTGAGACAGAAGGCAAGGCTGAAGCTAGGGATAATTTTTCCTCCAGCAGACCCTTGACAACTTTCAGCACAGCAATGACAGCTAGGGATTTATGTCTAGGTTGCCGAGTCCAAGCAGACAGACACCTTACTCAGGTGCCTTTGTGGGGTTGGGAGACATAGGAAACAGCTGCCAAAACAGCATGGGGGGATGTGTTTATTCAAAGCTTTGTGAAGCATATTCCTGAATGTTTGTTAAATTCAAATTTGACTGCACAATATATGGCCACTAAGATGGATACAAGCATTCCTGCATATAGACACGTGCAAGAACTGAGGCTGAGCTGCATTTGACTTCAGTGGAAATTACGCTCAACTGCGTCTTGAGTATTTGACCTGTTATTTATTTTTAGCACTGGAGTTTTGCACTGTGATCTCTCTGAACTTTATTCCTTTGATAGTAACCAGAGTGCTCTTTGCAAACAAAACAAGAGAATAAAGCAACTACAACTTTTAACTACTGTTGTAGGGGAAGCTGCAAGACACAGAAAAAGGCACATGTGAATTTATACCAAAGAACTTAATTAGCTCACTTCTTATTTAGAAACTATAACAACATGACCTAACAGCTCTGGCACCCAAAGATTCAGCAGCAGAGGCCTGGCTTGGGTATACAAATATACCACAGCACTATAAACCAAATAGGCACTTCTTTCACTACTTTTCTGGAATATAATGCATTCTCCTTTTAAAAAAGCAAAGTGCCAAATGTCAATGACTGCAATTAGCTTCCCATCTTCATTTTATGGCTCTTCTGTATATTGGTTCTTCTCAGGTAAAACTTGTTCAACCAGGGTTTAACTCTGCCTTGTAAAGTTGATTAACTTCTACAGGACACACTGATAAAGCCTGTATGAGCAAGGACAGATAAGGCAGGATAAGTGGCAGGAAACTGAAAACACAGAGAAAGCAGCCATAAGGGACAGCTGTTTGTACTGGGGAAGTACCAGCCACACCTTGATTTTCAGATACCAGCTCCCTCCTTTTACTGTCAACTGGAACTCAACCTCCTTACCTATGATTAATGCATTCACACTTCTGAAAACTTGCAGCACTTTGAGTGTGAAGTGAATTTTCAGGACATTTACAACAATGTTATGTGTTAAAAGTAAAGACTAGGTCTCTATGATACTTAACCTTCTGCCAGTCCCCTTTTCAACATTCTCATACACTTAAAAAGGAAACTCCTGTGTTCCCAGGCTGTATTTGAAGACATTAGCTTGTAACTAAGCCAAGCTGATAATGATTTATAAAAGTTTACATAGGTCTATATAAGGTGCTGGCAGGGTCCACTCATCTGATCAGTCATTTCCACAGCTGCCTGGTAATTTGTGCCCCAGCTACCAGCAGCAATGCTGTCTTGGCAACACTGGATGGTAACGTGCCATGGCCTATGGTCAGAGCACTGTGGTAATCCAAGGCCACTTAGTCCCTTGTGGATTATTAGCTCCATTTGTACCCAGTCTAAATTAACTGCCAAAATTTTCTTTAGGAGGAATGGGAGGAGAACATGACGCTTCCAAGAGGCAGTTCATCCCCTCTAACTTACCTTAAAACAGCTTTCTCCAGAGGCAGCTTACCTTATTGATCTGCACTAATTTGAGAGTTATTTAAGAAAAATAAACAGAACACTTTGCTTGTATCTTGCTTAAGTTACCAAGGTGTGCTTGCGATTCCCACCAAGACAAAACAGTTTTGAGCCAAATGGACCCTCTTTTCACATTGCTCTGCTCTGCTGCCAAATTCACTGTCTGAAGCAAGCACACTAGAAATAACTGGCCATGCAGGTGAAATAGAGAAAATTTGCAACTCATTGCATTAACTTGAGGGTTAGGGGATTCCTAAAGTGTTGCTGTGTTTATGCTCAAAAACACATTACATGCCTTTCAAATGTTGCCTAATCCCTAAAGGTAGCACAACATCCCTTCTGCTGGCTGTAACAGAGGCCACCATATGCTTACACTGGAGCCACACTAACAGAAAACTCTTGAGCTTTTACTGCTCCAGATCAATTTTTTTTCTTACAAATTTAAATTTCCCTTGCAGGACAGAGTTAGGATTTTTCAGCAGGTTTAACCTGTATCTTTTCTGCAGCAACATACAAAGATTTCTTTTAAATGTTCCCTAGTATGCTTTTCATCCTTGAATTGCTGAAATAAACACTCCACCTTAAAAGACTGAATTCCTTGAGGTCAGAGGAACTGAGCATTTCTTCATTGATAACAGTGCCATTGCCACTGCAATTAAAAGTTGTCTTCAGTCTGTTAGATCATCAGAACAATGATACTCTGCACAATTTCAGATAAAAGCTTGTGATGTGCTCTAATTTCCAGGAAATTAGTTGCTTTATTAGAAATATTTCCCTAGGTCCTTGTTCAAGACTTACAGAATGACTTGGGTTACCAAGAGCAATGTGTGCAGTTAAATCTGTAAGCAGATTTAGCATCCCTCATTCCATCAGCTATGTCTTGCTGCCTGACCCCTACCATTCCAATAAATCCCTCATGTCTCTCTAGAGCTCATGTGTCACCCTGTGAAAGGTGGGAACAATCAGTAGCCACAAATAAAGACTCAGAGGCCTCAGCCACGTACGCATATAGCTCATTATCACTCTCAGAGGAGCGGAAGGTGTAAACAAATGATCCCTTACATTTCTTCCAACTTACCTAGAGAGTCCACTACAATGTGTTCCCTGGAGCATTTATTGAGAAAGACATTCTCTACCATCCTGGTGAAGGGATGCCCATGAACTCTGGAATTGGTGAGAGCCAGCCCTTTCCATTTTGGGTGCACACGGAGAACCAAGTGAAAATTGTTAACTTGCAGTGGTCAAAATCTACCTATGGTTTCTGAGAGTCATAGATAAATACTAAGACCTAATGATTAAAGCTACCTTAGTCACCCTTCCTCCTGACCTTGATAAAATGCCCAGGAACATAGGATCAGAACTCAGATAAACAATCCATAGCACACCCAGGCACTCATCCTTTCCACTCCAAACCAGTCAAGCTCCCAAGGCTTTCAGAAATCCTCAGCCATGACATGTCCACCAGCATCTCTAAATGAAAGCTTTACATACCATCCTGGTGCTAATAGATCCAGGCTCCTGCCTGGCAAGCAGAGAAGCTGGCTTAAAACCTGAAAGTCAGCCAGTTAGTCAATAGCCATTTACACCAGAAGGTTGTTTCTTTGAGCAGTGTTGGACCACTCTGGCTAGGTGTCAACTTGAAGGCTCTTGCCTTCACCACCTGAACAGTGAGCAAGGGGCTCTCCCCTGCCTCCCTTCAGGCACAGTGAGCTCTGATCCTGAGGAGCTCAGGTCTCCATCCCTGTCCACCTCCACCACATCAGCAGTGCAGTTTGGTGTAGTTTTAGGGGGTGTTTTACTAGCCTCCTTCATACAAGTCACATCCCAGTGTGGCCTCTGGAGCTGAATAGCCACATCTCCTATCAGCCCCAGGAAATGCTGGTGAGAAAGCCCATTGCATGGGGAATAGGTTAAAGCACTCCATCAAAAAGGCAGCAGCAGCAGAAGAGAGGCGCTAAGAGAGAGAGGAAAGAGCAAGGGGAAACGGGTTAAATTTGTCAGTGAACTACATTTGGAAGTTGCAATACAGGTCCTCCTATTGTGCAGGTGTTCACACTTGTCCTTAAAACTTATTATTTGCATACACATAAAAAATGGCCAAGGCATAGCAAACTTTGCCAGAAAGTGCAGTTTTGGCAAGACCAGAAGCGCTGGGAAGTCCAATCCATATTTAATTGTTTCAAGTCCCACAAAAGGAGCCTTTTTTTTTTTCAGTGTTGAAACATTCATTTTCAACTTGAGAAGTATTTCATTCCTTTCAACATTTCTTTCTGAGATGGTATTTTTCGTTTGTAAAGCATCCCAAGTTACAAGTGAAAAGGCTAGGCACCCCAAAATAAATATTTTTCAAATAAAGTGCTACAAGTCAACCCAAAATTATTTTTCTGGTTTTGTATTTTCTTGGAGAGCCTAATAAAACCCTTGGGTTTCTATTCAAAACCCAAATTCTTCTAGGCCAGCTGGTGCCCAGACAAGCCCTTTATTTTCCAAGCTCTACTTGCACAGGATGTCTCTACCATTAGATTTGTGCTTAGTGCTACCAGCTTCTCTGGATTTATCATATGTAAAGTGATTTTATTCTGGAATAACATATGAAACCACATCAATTTTCTGACTGCCTAACATGTACCCCTCATACTGGCTTTAGAAGAGCAGTGAGTCACAACTACTATGGGATGTAGGGAGAGCCGAGAGATGATTTTGGACAGGATACACAGCAATGGAAATAACTGGAATTTTCACAAGCAGGGAGGCAAAAGTGTAAAGCTCAGTGGAAATCTATGGTTGCTTTGTGTCAACAGAAGCAGGGAAGGGGCCACTGGAAGCCTGTTGGACCTTCTACTGGGGGCAAATATGCGTCTGATTCTGCCGCCACCTCAAGACGACCTTCTCCATCCACAACTCCCCACGCAATACATGTGTCAGACTTTTCTGCCTCAGTGATGTTGGGTTTTTTGCCCTGAGTTCTCAGATATCACATCCATGGGAGGGGGAAGGTAGGGAGTTAATTGCATTCCTTTAAAAATTAAGGAAGTTAAGCTTATCTCTTTGCCTGCATATGGGGAGCTGTGTGTCCTGGATGAGTGAGCTGACGCGAGATGGTTTCTAGGCAACTTCTGCAAGTCATGTTGGAACAGGAATATGAATTAAAATTAAAAACAAAACCCAAACAAATCAAACAAAACAAGTAGCAGCTTCTCCATGCAAAACCAGTTTTGACTGACTTGTAGGGTTTGTATAAGATCTTTTGTGGGATTAATATTGCCTTACTGTTATGGATGGAACCTGGCACCGCTGCACCAGCATCTATTGTGAGACACATGATAAGTGTGTTTATGCAGACAACACACATACCTTGTGCATGATAAGAGGCCTGTCATGCCATGTCATTGTGATGATATTATTTGATTGCTGAAATGCCATAACCCAAGTGTTCCAGGAACCTCAGCCTGAGTACATCCAGGGGCTGGAAAACAGTGTAATTAACTACAGTCCTTTCCTCTTTCCTAAAGAAATTCACTATATCACTTCATCTTTTTTGAGGAACTGGCAAGGTTTAGGCTAAAAGTAGTGTTCTTGGGAGCTGCCTTTATTTTTTTCTTTTCTATGTGGTCCAGAAATGAGGAGGATATCTCATCTGCTTAGATTATTCTGCAGTATCAGGAATTGATCACTGCACCTTTTAGTCTCAGCCCAAATTTCAGCATAAAGGGGTGAGCTGATCCCATTCCCCTCAAAAGTAATAATTCCAACATCTTCCCCAATTTATTCAACTACAAAAATCTCAGACAGAATGTAACCTCACCCATGGAAATCCAGAGTTGCATCATTTTTCCAGTGTCAGAGTAAAATTTAGTCCTCAGTGCCACAGCTGAAAATTAATGGTTTCACACCCCATACTTTCTGAGCCAGCATAACAAGGAGTTTTGGATGCAGTGTTTACAGCCTTCTCTTAAGTCATGGAGGGCAAGGAATGCCTTCCAGGGATTTTGATTATCAGGATCCCATTCTGCTCCTGCATTTGCTGCTGTGATTGAAAAGCAACTGCTGAAGTCTGAACTTGACTGAGATCAGGGAATTTGCATTGTCAATAAAATTACCAGTAGGTATTTTAAAAGCCAGAATCACCATGATTATTTCAAAGTGTGCGTTCAGATTTCAAGAAGGGGGACACCAAAATTAAGTGAAATGTACAATAACCAGGCCATCAAAGCAGTTTCATTTACAAACCTAACATTTTTCCTCAAAGGTTGTATGGCACTGTTTGTCTGACTCTCCACCAAGCAAGTGGGTTATAAAGAGAGACACATAACAGATTTTGTTATTCATATGAAGTCAGAGCAAATCAAGGTTATAGCTGAAAAACAAAACCTCTAAGCCTAACTCAAGCTTTTTTCCCAGCCCTGAAGAAATCACTGACCAGCAAAACTGCTGGGATTTCTTCCAGTGCTGAGTTATGTATGGAACCAACACTGACTTTTGTAGCAGTGTTTTCTCTGCTGAAAAACCCAGAGCAGCATTTGAGATGCTTCAAATCACTCCACGTGTATCCAGCTCCCAATTCTTCACAGCTCCTGACAGACGACCAGTGAGTGAGCACTCCTGGGTTGCCGATGAAAGTGGACTCCCTCTAGGAACCAGGCTGTGCCAGGTCAACAACTCTGGTGGTGACACGCTCTGGCTCCATCACCTCTTGCTGGCAAGAGTGCCAGGCTGCCTTGCCTTGGACATCCTGTGCAGCAGAGTTCTGCTGGTTGTTTCCGTGGTCACTCCTGTCAGTGCTGGCTGGAGTGTGCAAGCCCAAACTTAATCCCAGTAGCACTTCATTCCCATGCATTTGGCCTCAGTTTCTAGAGTTAGGCGCTAATACTGATGGGTGACCATACACAGACTTACTCTCTTAATCCCTCCCAGATTTCTTCAGGCCTGCTTTCTTCAGTGTCCCTGTGATCCACTCGTACCTCCAAGATTTTGGTAGGCTCAGCTCAGCCTGAGTGAAGCCGAGGCAGGTAGTGGGACTGGCCTCCTTTTTCCTTCAGTCTTCCCATGTTTTCCCAAGCTGACAGCTCTAGTCCCTTCAGTAAATACTGTTGCCTACTGTCATCACTGAAAAGCTCACTGCCTGACTTGCCTGCAGATAGAAAGAGACCTATATAATAAAAGAAGGAGGAAAACTTAGCAACAAGGCCATGCTATGACACCAATTATAGGGAGTAATGATAGCAGAGGCATCTGTGGTATAATTTGGAGTGACACAGCCTCTCCACTGTCAGGCTCTGGCCCTTCCAGTGGGATAAAGCCCTATGACCACAATGAAACAACTCACAGTGTTGGAACTGACTTTTTCAGAGGCTCCTCCACTCCTTGCTACCTTTTACCAACTCTCAACCATCCAGAAGATACTCCAAGCACTACTTTAGATGAGGTCTTGGATTAGTTAGAGAGGTTGCTTCAGAAAAAGGAAAGACAATTTCTCCTCTCAGGGATTCAAGCTACTGCCTCAGGAAGACTTACAAACAGCCCTTGGAAACCCAAAACCAGAAAACCACAAAACCCAGATGTTGCTTATTGTAGTTCTAACTCATAATGAAGGACATAACTGAGTTTGCAATGCATTATTATAATTATTGTTGTTGTTACTGTTTTTCTTATTATTACTACTACTACTACTACTATTAATGCAGAGTGAGAATGCAGATGGTACTTGACATTGCTCACATATTAGAGAAGGTGAGTGCTGTTCTGCATTACCTTTTGAGCTTTTAGCATTTTCCAAGGGCACTAGCTTAGCCATAAGTGAAAATTTAGCGTCAGAGTTGATGGATCTCTGGTTGCTCCAGCCTGCAGCCTTCCCCAGTTTTCTCCCCCTACTGCTCAATGCAGGACTGAAGCACAAGATCACTCAGCAGCATGATGGCAGTCATAAGGTTATAGAGGTTCCCTTAGCTCATTGTTGCTGCTCTCACCCCTGACAGCACAAGGGGAGATCTAGCTTGAGGTAGCACTGGAAGATGCTCTTCAGAAAGTTTGAGTGGGAGATTTGTGTTTTGCAAAATTAAACCTCAAACCATGGGCGACTCAAATCTACATCCTGTCATAACTGTACCCCAAAAGTCTGCCAGAGAAAGAGGGCTCCAAAAAGGGGTCTCACTTTACCTCTCAAAGAGATCATAGTTTACCTCTCCTATGTTAGCAAATACATGGCCATGCATGGACAAGTGTATCAGCAATGACTAGATTTGTTTTCGAAACCTTTGGTGTTTTTAGGAATTTAGAAGTCCAGTCACCCATGAAAGGCTCCAGTAAGCTACCCAGATCTTTGTCATTTCTGCTCCGTGAAGGAGGAGTCTAACCCAAAGTCATGGTAGTGCCACATGGGTCTGACTGTTTCAAGGATTTCACAGAAGAAGATGGCTGAGGTTTGCTGACCACATATAAAATTTTCAGGTTTCTTTGTTATGATATGAGCAAGTGCAATTATACTGCAGATTAGAAACTACCATGTAGAATTGCAGAGTAAATGTCTATATTTGTTCATGCCTTCTTTGGAAATATTGGAGATCCACTTTTTAAGTAGTTTCTCTTCTGGACCTTTGCAATTTCTCCCTTCACAGATCTGAGGACATTGCGAGATACAGGCACATCTGTTTCCTGAATCCAAATTTACCGGCAGTGACAGATTGCTCTGTCTAATTTTATGTGTGAATTTGTGGGCAGTAAAAACACAATTATATTATGCACACACACATACACAAAGAATGTACTGTTGGTGGCTTAAGCTAAAGCCTTAAATCAAAAACACAAGCTATCAGAATCTCAATTCTACAGGCTCACCTTGCATGTGCTTTCAGCATACTATTACAATGTCTTCCCTGGCAGGTTGCTCTTGACAGCTTTTTTCTAAAGGGAAATTGCAAGTAAAGTACAGTAGACAAGGCCTTGATTAGCTTCTGGAATATGGTGCCAAATTTTCAGCAGTCAGAGTTAAAATAGCAGAAGGGGAAAGATGACTCATCAAACCATTCAGATTGGAAAAGACCTCTAAGATCATTGAGTCCAACCGTTAACCTAACACTATCAGGTCCACCATGTTCATAATCACCACATCCACACATCTTTTAAATACCTCCAGGGATGATGACTCAATCACTTCCCTGGGCAGCCTGTTCCAATGCTTGACAACCCTTTCCATGAAGAAATTTTTCCTAATATCCAATCTAAACTTCCCCTGGCACAACTTGTGGCCATCTTCTCTTGTCCAGTAGATTGTTACTTGGAAGAAGAGACTGACCCCCATCTTGCTACAACCTCCCTTCAGATATTTGCAGAGAGCGATAAGGGCCCTCTTGAGCCTTCCTCCAGGCTGAGCAATCCCAGCTCCCTCAATCAGTCCTCATTAAACTTGTGCTCCAGACCCTTCACCAGCTTCGTTGCCCTTCTCTGGATACACTCCAGTATCTCAATGTCTTTCTTGTAGTGAGGGGTCCAAAACTGTACACAGTATTTGAGGTGTGGCCTCACCAGTGCCAAGTACAGGGGGACGATCATTTCCGTAAGAAGATGATTTTTCATCATTGCTATTATAGTTTAGTGGTGGGATGCTCAGGTCTGTGTCGTAGCACAAGCACTTCAGCACACAGTACATCATGGAGTGATGGGAGTTATCTGATCATCAGAATGAATGCATAGCTGTGGTGTGAAGCATACTGAGTAAGCCCATGGTGCTCAGTGTACCCTGCCATATTCCAGCAAACAGCCAAGCTTGTGTGTGGATAAAACAGATCAGTCCACATGTAATGCCTGCAATAATTAACTTTTACATGTTAATTACCTGGGCTTTTCTTCATCAGTCTATTTCATTACAGCCCTTTGCTCTGATTTTCATTGTTCAAATCTTAGTAAGACACATACTTTTCTTTTTGTGGATGAGAAGGTAAGCAAAATGTCTTGATCACTTAGAGAATGCATTAGGTAGGGAGTCCCGGGGGGATTACTGCTTCAGCACTGCTGTCTCCACTGAGAGATAAAGATGAGCAAAAGTTCATGTGAAACATAATTTTAAGATGTTTTGAGCAACTAAGCCTCAAAAGGTCTGCAAAATGCTCCCAGGCGAGATACAGATGGGTGACCATACCGTCACCTCAGAGATATTCTGAGCTGTTCAGTGTCATTTTCTGAGGTACATCAGACTGCAAGAAGGAAATTCCTGTAACAATGTGAATAGTGATTAATTAGATGTCTTTCTGCCCAGCCATATCAAACCAACTTGAGAATCACAAACAATTTTATAGGCTGAAGGATGGGCAGCTAACCAGTATAAAAATATATTCTTTAAAAATGTTTCATTTCCATTACACATGGATTTTTCTAGAGGAATTTCACTAAAATTCTCTATAATCCACTGCTACAGATTTACACCACTGGGATAAAAATCTGGCCCCCCTCTATAGTGAGAGCTTATTAAGGTGTCTACGATCCAGCAATGTAAGGGGCCTTCATGTTAATAATTCTTTATTATCAGCCTTTTGAAGCCTTCCAAAGACCTGAAAGAGAAGTAGAGCTGCCTGGAGCTGCACAGGAAGCCAGACTCATGGTCCCATCTTATCTCAAAGTCTATTACTTCTGCCCAGTAAAGTGTCCATGTTCTCATTTAGAGTAAAGGCATTTGCAGGTAAATTGTTCTCTGCTCAGACTAATGGACCAATTTCAGTTTTCATTTCTGAGGATATAAATCTTAGGCTCACTTTGACAACACAGAGCATTTCAGTATAAAAATTTCACCCAACAACCTCAAAACCTTGCTTGGTTTTGGTTTTTCGAGTCCTAGAGTTTGATCTTTGTATGAAAACTATACCCAGAGGCACAGCAAACTTACAGCAGATGTTAACAGCTTATCCACGAGACATTTCAAAATGGAAGGTGCAACGTACCAGCATGGTCCATCTTCACCCTGGCTCTGCCATCAGCATTGCGCAGTCAGTTGAAGAGCTGTAATGGACCCAAAGTGTAAAGGATTGGTGCAGGGCAGAAAGCAGGAAGAAAAGCGAAGACTGAAAAACATCTACCACGTGGGCTTCAGCTTTTAGCATCTGCAAAAGAACATTCTTTTTCTAACAGTTGGTTTTTGCAGAAGGCTTTTACTACAAACAAAGTATGAACATTATTCTTAAAAAGCTTTTAATGAAGTAGTTTCAGTAGAAAAACAGATTACTTCAGAAAGAGGTAAAATACATCATTGTTTCTGTCCCCTGCTTCTGTCTCTCTTCTCTGGCAACCGACACTCTATACCAGTGTTCAGTAGGAGCACCACCATCCTACACTCAGCAGCACAAACGCTGAGCTTTCTGAGACACATGGGCACTGTTGTTTTCCCATGAAAGAGGGTTATTTGTGTAGACATATGCAAGAAAGAAGGGTTTGATCGCTACTGCTGATTCAGTAAGAAAAATGTAACATGAAAGAGAAAATAGAAATGAAGCAGACAGCTAGTGGGTGGGGGGAAGGGATGCAGAACCCTTCCACTGATATCCGCGCAAAAAACGTTGCTGCTTATTCAGGTCGGATGGCTGCTGTTTAAAACTCCAACTCTGTGCTTTAAAGGGGTAGGTCACTTTGCTCTCTGTGATTCTCTGCTGACCTTGATGCTGGAAGGAGGACAGAGCAATTAGCCCCTTTTCCCCACTGTGGTATTTGCCAAATAAGGAGTAAGTGAAAAGTTATTCTTAAACATCTGGGATGAGGCTGAGGGGTGCCTTAGCTGGGTGTTCAAGGGTCTTGGACCTGACAGATCAATCAAGTCTAAATTCAAAGGCAGATGTTTAAAGGCTGAAATAATTTAAGTGGTTAAGGCCTGAACTTTTAGCATCTAACATAAGACACTATCTCCTCTCCACTAACTGCCAAGGAGGTTATGGAACTGCTCTCCTAATGGAAGACTCTCAGCTGAATGTTTGAGGTTGGATGTTGGAAACAGAGGCCATGATTAGTAAACTTGTCTGTAGTATTCAGGCTTGAGTTTAGACAAAAACTCCATTATAGGCCTCACTGCACCAGTGATGGTGCAGCAGAAATCTAGTTGCTATGCAGATATGAAGCCTCTCTCCTGCTTCCTGCTGTTTTGCAACGTGCACAGGGGTTGTCTGCAGAATAAGCAGCAGGTCACCTTGAGGATTGGAAATAAGATAGTTGTGACCAGAAAGTAGTGAAGCAAACCCAGGCAGTAGAAGATAGCAGTCAGCATTTGCTAGCCCTCAAACCACTGGGGCAGAGTCTCAGTCCAGCTCCCAGTGCCTCCCTTTCAGAGACCTTCGCAGTCAGTAATGCTGAAATGAGAGGGCCATTCCCTGTTACACTGCCTCTCCATGGAGTGTGTTTTAGCTCTGTGGATCTGCCTGTATATACTGTCAGAGAGGAGAAGTTCATAAAGGCACCCTGTAACTGCAGAGATAGGTCTTGTTGACACCTGTCCTTCCAAACTCTCACTTCCACTGTGCTTTTTTCAAGTATATTTAAAGTCCACCTTCATGTAATTGACAATTTCCCTTCCGTCTCTCCTCTAGGTTAGGTTAAAAGGGGCAGGAGGTCCTTTTCCATATTGATTTGTTTTCCTGACCTTTCAGATACATGCAGAGAAAATCAGCAAAAAGGCACTGGAAAAGGAAAAGAACAAAAGCACAGTGCTTGTGCTCATTCAAAGAAATAAGACAAACATGAGAGTTAGCATTGAGTACTAAATAAACCTTCTGCTGAGGAAAAGAAAGAAGCTGCCTGTATGGAAAAAAGGGACTGTGAGGAGTAACACTTTGCACTGCAACACTTTGCACTGCAATACTGGTGCAGGCTATGACAAGGGACAGTCAGCCTTCAGAGAGCAATCATCTCTCAGAGGTTTTTTTCTTTTAATTTTCTTTCTTTTCTTTTCTTTTCTTTTTTTTTTTTTTAAGAAATGTAATTTAAATAGATATATCCTATTTACAAATAAAAGGAAATCAGATAAATTTATTTTTTCATATTTACAATTATTTTTATGATATTTACACCCCGCTATTAAGCCAGTTCTCACCACAGTGCAGTGTGTGTGGTAGCCTTACATGTTCTGTGGGTTTGATTAGACATAAAACAGACACCCTAATAGCTAAAGCTCCCCTGATATTTTCTTGCAAGTACATCATGGTGGCATGACCAAATTCTGAGCTGGGTAGTGACATTTTTTTCTTGCATGCATTCAATAAGATTTGATTTTCATCTTCCCTCCCATATCTTATAGTACTGCTTTGCCTTGCTGTATTCCACATTAAAAGCAGACATAGCAAAGCAATGAATGAAGCAATTGCTACAAACCCTTTACCAACCTCACAGGGACATGGTGAGGATTAATTAATTGTTTATTCAGAGATTTCATATCCTAATATTAAAAATAGTACAATCATAATAAAAACAGATTCCTACATTATCAGAATGAGTTATTAAAATCCGCAGTAAAGACAATACAAGTTTCCTACTAAAAAAAAAATTCAGGACTGTATTCTAATCTCCCCTGCTGGGAGACACACAAAAACATAACCGGGACTAACTTTTATGGTCAGTATGTTATATTTCATTACATACCTGTAACATTCTCTTTCATAATTATACTGAAACAAGTTATGATAATTTTAATTCTGAAGAAAAGAATTTAAAGAATCCATCCATTTATGTGACATTGATAATCCACTTTCAATTCACATATGTTGCTAATTCAGATTAAGGTTTCCTCAGATACTCTGCATAAGCAAATCTTCATTCTGAAGCCACCACCTCCTATCACAGATACTCATCAGCAGCTTTCCTAAAATCAGTAACCATGTGGATTTATGAGGTTGGGAATGGGTGATGGTTTCTTCAAATCCTCAGACCTCTGGCATTCAGATCTGAGCACTAGAGAAGTGAAGGAATTGAAGAGGAGATTCCTGTAACCCCTCACTCAAGATGTGGCCCGGTGTTGCTCCAAACTATACTCCAGAGGCAGTGACCCTTGAGGGTTGTCAAGCAGCCAAGAGCAGACAGGTTGCAGGTCCCCCAGTGCCATTCCTTCTCACACCTCACTCATGCCCAGTGCTCAGCGGCAGCAGAGATCAGTTTCTCTGTGTCAAATTTACTCCTTCATGTGCAATATACATCCTAGAGGAATCCTACATGGAGCACCTGTGTTCATACTGTGGAATGAAATTTAGGATTGAGACTTCTGTCCAATTTTTGTACCATGAATACCTGCCAAGGTCTTCAGGACCTCTGTACAGGCATTACTTCCTTGCTTCAGACAGAGAAATACTCTGTCAACTTTCAAACGCTCTGAAAGACATCACTAATCCTTTTCACTATTGCATTACTACCAGGAAGGTCTGCTGAAAGGTACGAGCATGAAGGCTAAGAGCCCACAAGTGGGAAACTGGAGTACCATGACACCAAAGAGACAATACTCAATTCAAAACAACCAAAACAATCCTTTCCTTTTGCCCCCAGGCACTGAATTTCTCTCAGAGAGTAACATTCTTTTAAAAGAAGAGTAAAAGTATAAATTCTTTTCAGTGCAGAGGTTGACATCTACACCCACGATGTGCAGGGACGAACACACCTGTGACAAAAACACCTCTGTTCCTTGTGGGCTCACATCTGGCTGATGTGCTGTAGGTGGCTGCAACTCCTCTAGGTGAATGTGAAGGCAGTGCCCTAAAAAAGGAAAGCAGCATTGTTTTGTGTACAGTGAAATCTGGCTTGCCACCAGGGATGTGTTTAAGATACAGGGGGTCCTGAGGCTACATGCCACTGATGTATTTTGAAGTTAGGGCAGATCTATTCACTGCTAAGCAAAGCTGTACAAACATGTTAGCGTACCCTGCATACGCCATGGGAGGTGTTTAGGACAGAAGAGCGTTCATTAGAGCCGCTCCGCGGTGAGGAACTGAAGCACCGCTGCATTCTGCTGAGAGAGGAATAAACGAACTGCTCAGAGCAGGTTTGCAGATATGTACACTGCTATAAAGTGCTCTTACCACTGCGTTGTGTCCTTTTCAGCTTCTTTGTTCTAGCTTTTCTTGCATTTTCTCCTTCCTTCACTCACCTTCATTATTCCTAATTGCTCCTCTGCCTTTACCTCACTGTTTTCCCTCTTTCCTTCCCACCTCCAGCTGCAAGACTATTCTTCCACCCAGGTCTGAGCAGTCCTAGCAATACAGCAACAGCAACTTTGAAACTTCTAGCTCTATAGTCCTCTCTGGCAGGACCTGAACACCTTCAGACATACAGGCCTTGGCACATGTCAACTCAATGCATTACCTTTACTCTGTATTACTGACTGCTCACCCTAAGAGCTCTATTTTTTTCTCCCAAGACAGAAAAAGAGGTCCTGCGGGGTGATGCATCCCATTCTCATTGCTTCTGGAGTGGTCTCCCTTGCACTGGCTGTGGGTATTGTAGCTCAGGGAATGTTCTTGAACCAGTCACCTCAATTAGATTTCCCTTCATTTAAGGATACCCAGAATAAATCTGGGTTTCATATCCTGCTGTCATGATGTACCCTTTGTAGTAGGCTTGATGTTGATGTATTTTCTGTTATCTCAGGCTAAGGATAAATATAAAATCCAGATTCAGTGAAGGTGCATACATGCAATCTGCAGTGGGTTTGGTCTTTCCTAGCTATGAAGAAGCTCAAAGCCACCATCAGCTGCACAAACAGTCTATGAATTCATAATCTGTGAATTTTTGAGGGTGGGGAACAATTACTGTACAATGCTGCACATGTATTATTCAAGCTCCTGAAGCCACCCAGTTGGCAAGACAACAAAAGAACAAACGATTTGCAGTGAAGTTCATTTTAATTGAAAGACCAAAGAGTCACATGTGCCTCTCCTTTTAGCCTTAAGGACAACAGTAAAACTAATGCCATTTTCAGAGCCACTGCTATTAAAAGGGAGGTGAGGAAGGGCTTTGTTTTCTAACTATCAGAGAGACATATTCACTTTTACTGCCTATCTATGCTACTCTACTCATTATATAGGGAAGTTTCATTTTGATGAGACTATGGGGATGTATAATTTGCCTTTTATGGATTACATGGTCTGTCACCTCAAATATTAATCTAGATATTGCCAGATAAGTGATAAGCACAATAAAGATCTGTTTTGTTAAACTCAGTCCACATTCACGACACCACTATACAAAATCAGTGCTGGGTGTGGAGCCCTTTGGTTTGTTTTCCTTGGCATAAGAAGTAACTCAACAACTAAAATAACTTAGATTCTCTGATGCAGAGACAAATGTATAGACAGCTCTCTTCAGGACAAACTCATGCACTGGGCTGCATGTCAGGATGGCGACATTTCTTTCTTTTCCCTTTCTTGGTTTAACAAATAGCTAAAGACAGTTTTGAACAGTTCATGTCTGCAGGTTTGAACAGCTCAAGGTTGAAACCCCAAAGGGACTGAAACCGCTGGTACAGCCTATTCCAAGCACACATGTTCATGAGGACAAAGATTGTGAGATCAGAAACAGAGACCCAGGTGAAGCCAACCTCTGGCTAACTAACAGCCGCTTCCCTTGTCATGCAAACCCGTGTGTATGCTATACATATCACCCTCCTCACGCATTCTCCTGGAGTGACCTGCAGCTATTAATAGTCTACTACCATGAGGGTCCAACATGGCATATCAGAGAAAAGGAATTTTCTCCCTTTTGGAAAAGGCAGGCAGCTATGGCGTTCCCTGCCCGGCTTGCCTGAGCTGCTCACTTTGCTGTGCTCTATCCGTGCAAGGGCAAGTTTCATGGCCCCCTTCATTGGTTTAAAAGGGTGTGCAGCAGATGAATTATGTAGAAATAAAATGTGGATTCACTGTGATGGGATGGTTGTAGTAGATAATGACTTCCATGCCTGCTGCAAATGGATATTCTCGTGGGCAGCCACGGTTGCTGGGAGACTGCTTTCCTGAGGCAAGGAAATGGGTATTCCCTGGAGACATGAGCTTTGACATCTTGCCAGAACAACAGGATCTGCTTGATTAGACAGAGGTGTTTTGCCCCTACCTTGTAGGACAGCACATCTGCTTTATTGAAAACCTAAGTCCGTTATTGATGACCTTTGTTTGACCAAGTCAAAAGTTCCACTGTCTCAAAGTATCATAGGATGAGGCTCTTAATCTTTCAACACACTCAGGAGCACAGAGTCCAGTGAATTTCAGTCTTTTACCAAAATCTCTGGATGATGAACCACAGTTTGCTCCATCCTGAGCACCCTCTAGTACTTCGTTTCAGATCTTCAAAAATATTTGCCAAATTTAAAGTCGCTCAGATTCATTTTCACTTTCTTTTTTAAAGGTTGGAAGGTTTGCACTTGTTTTGGATGGTTTCTGAACAGTGATTGCAGTGTTGATTCTTCCCCTTCTATCATGTAGGGTGAACACAGACACCTTAATAATTCTCTAAGACTACATCTGCCCTATACCAGAAACCACTCCCTAGTTTTGTTCTGCAAAATATATATTTGTTACTTGCTGTTTGTTGGTCTCTGGTCAAAGAAAATAATAAATGAGCACAATACATTCAAGAAATGAGAGAAGAGAGATGTTTTGGATGTGAAAACATCACTGCTAGCAATTTCAAAACCTCACTCCACTTGCCCCAGCCCATCCAAACCCCATGCCCCTTCTGTCTTCCAGGATATCATCAGTATTGGAGGTGGGGGGGAAGCCAAACAAATGACAGCTACTGAACTCCAGCTTCTGCAAACAATCCAAGGACAATATGCTCCTTTCCAGACCACTTGAGGGGGGGAAGGGAAAATACCCTTCAATATTTAGGCTTACATTTTGTATTTAAAAAACCACATACAGAGCTTTGAAAGAATACTATGGCATTCAAAAGAGTATTTTCTGACCGATTTAGGGTGTTGCATCAGAGCCCTCTTTGAAGAAATGAGGTGCAAGCAAGTGGCTTTGGCAGGAAGGGAAATGGTCATCCAACGATATGTCCAGACATCAAGTTTAAAACAAATAAATATGCAAGCATCACCACAGGATGTTGCAAAGACCAGAATTATGAATGGGTTAAAAAAGGTGTTAGACAAATTCATGTAGACTGGACCCAGTGACAACTATTAAACATGGAGAACTGGCTGCAGCCCTGGCTTGTGAAGTTCCCTTATTCGCTAATTGCCAAGTAACTGTTGGGTTTTATTGAACAAAGATGTCTTTACGTGCCCTGTCGGGGTAGCCTTTCCTCACACAGCTGGCACCCACAGAAGGCAGTGTGCTGGTACAGCCCTGGACCTCATGCAGAGGCGTTTGCTCTGCTGAGTTACCACAGGCTATGTGGATGAGCGCTGCCAACTGCACAGAGGAGTCTCTCATCAACTGGACATACAAAGGTATTCAGTGGACACTAAATGCAGAGCAGGTGGCAGAAAACGTCCTGTACTGTGCTCACTCAGGAGCAGAGCAGGTACATGCATCCTAACACCACTCTCAGGAGGCTGACAGTTATAAGAAAATGGACTCCTTAGGTTTCCTGCAGGACTTCTGGAAAAAATACACATGCCCTGTCCAAGCCTTTAACACTGATAACTGTAGTCCTTAGGAATCCCCTCCAGAAATCCTAAATACAGCCCGGGACTGAGAGCCTGTGAACAACTTCCTCACTTACATGGGTGGAAAAAAAGTACGGGGAGAGCTTCTGAGGTTGCAGCCCAGAGAGGGGAAGTTGTGCTGGGGGAAGAGCCTTCCCCAATATGCTCCAGTGACATCCTCAGGTCTCAATATCTTGCTGGAGAACAATCCGGACATATTTTCAGAAGACATCAGACTTCAAAAATACCCACTAGCTTCTGTAAAACAGAGACTCGAGCCTTCAGCAGCTTCCTGCATGATGCCAAGCACCTGGTGTTGGTGAAAACTCTGCCCTGATGTTACCAAACCAAGCAAGAAGGGATATATTCTTAAAGCCTAGCCTCCTTCTTAAGCAAAAAGCATTTGTAAATCTGGATTCTGGCTCAAAAAAATTCCCTGACCAATCTCTGCATTTTAATAATATGGCATAGCAGAGTCATCTGATTGAGAAGCTGGGTTTTTTTAAAGTAAATGTTGCCTCCCTATTACCTTATACAAGCAGACTTTAATTCTAATCCTGTACAGCACCTGTAAGCCACCTGAAAGATAAACAACTACACAGACACAAGCAACCTACCGCAAAGTTATGGCAATGAGAGATAATGATCCTGGCTGCAAAGGCAGAGGCAGAGCACTATTTTCTACACCATCTTTTTAAAGTCTTCTCTGAGCTATAAATCTTCTCTCAGCCCCTTCACGCCAAGCCTGGCCTCTTTCTCCTCATGTTTACACAGGTGTAAACCCAGGAGTGTATTCATTACAGTTGGTAGTGGGGATTTTCCTCCTTTCTCAAGCAGTAGAGTGGCATTTTACCAACTCAATGGCAGGTGACTTCATTAACTGGCAAAAAAATAAAAGGTACTCTCCAAACAATGTTAGATCATCTTCCAGTGAGAAAGGCAGAAGTCAACAGCAGTACACGGTCAGATGGTCCCAAACCAGCACATTGGTGTGGTACCAATGTCAAACAGCTGGAGCATGGCCAACCCTCTCACTCACCCCCAACCTGATTGCTAGAGCTTGTACCCAACCAGAAAAACACGAGGCACTGCCTACATGTGAGGCAGCAAAACCTTAAGAGAAGTGAGGTGCACAGTGGGACAAAATTATGTGATGACTAAAAGAGGCACCGGGGACTCCAGAGATGTGGGTGCTATGTGACAGCAGGCAGTTGAGCCCCCAGTTCTACATGCCTTCCCACACCACAGAGGTGGTAGAAGGTTCAGGAATCCTGCACTTTTTTTTTCAAATTAAATTGTGCTGCACTGTGAGCTTTTGCTATTGCAGTTCTGGCTGAGTTACCATGCAAAATGATCTGCTCAAAAGTCACCCCAGCATTAAAAATTACTGGAAAAAGTACTGGAAGAAGTCATTTTAATGTGATTATTTCTTCTCTCCATCCTATTCTATATCCCTCACCTTTTTCTGTCCCTCCTCTCTCCTTTTAGGTCAATACAGCCTGTAAAAGGCTGGTCCAGGTCTTTGACTTCTGGTTCTTGTGCTGTAGATCTTATGTTCAAATCTCCAAGTAGGATCTTCTATTCCACTTGGAGTAGAAGCAGATGAACTCTTCAAATTCTTTAGCATTTTAAAACGGATGCTGAACCATTTACAGATGGGATTATATGCTTTTTCTTCCAGTCCGAAAGACCTTTTAAAAGCAAGAAGTAGCCAAAGGAGAGAAAATACTTCTATTTAAATGAAACAAAGCTTTAAATAAATGATGGTTTCCTGATGAAACAAGACCTGCAGACCAATTCTCCAAACAACTTCGGGGCTGGCTGATCAGGTTCAGCCAGGTTTGCCAAGTGGGCAGACACCTCAGATTCCTGTGAGCTTTGAAGCAGCCAGCAGAAAAGCCTCATCCACTGTGCTGAGAACTACGAATGCTGTCACTACTTCTCCAGTCTCCCCATCCAAGAAGAGATGTGAGTGGGAAGAGGAAAGAACCAGCCATGAGCAGTGTGGTTCCTGGGAGGAGTAGGGGGTGCAGTTAGGAATCTGAGGATGGTGCAGTGAGGCGTTAGCAGGCCAGCTGGAGAGCACTGGGCCTGACTGTGTCTGTCAGGAGACCAGAAAGCACTGCACTGGTGCTTCTTTTTAAGACAACAATAGCAGGATCAGTAAGAGGCAGTAAAGTTGTCAGAAGAAGGCTTCTACAAAGGCCAGGGATGGTCTCCAGCCTCATAAAACCTATGCCAATGGGAGCAAGTAGGACTCCTCCACTATTCACATTGCAATGCAGAATTCTGTCACTAAGCTGCTCACCCTGTCTCTATTTATAGGAAAAGGGGAAAAACAACACAGTTTAGGGTACCATGACCTAGTTGAGAAAAAGAAGGGCAAGACCCAAGACTATATTAGTTTTTTGTATCCTGACTATAATGGGAGCCCAGGGTAATTGCTGTAGAATTTTGGGATGGAGAAAACCTTTTTCAGGTGGGTAAGTCCCATCCAGTCATCCCTCTAACCTCATTTTGCTTGAACCTGTCATCCAAAAAGAAATTGCACACCAACAAGCAGGTATTTTCATCAGAGAGGGGATCCCAAACACCAGGTCAGCTCACTCAAAGCGCTGTACCTTAAATACAGAGAAGTGCTCTCCTGTGTCCACCACCACCCAGTTCCTCACTAGGATCAAAACTAGGATCCTACCTGAACATAACTCCTGTATTCCTGGCTTTAATAACATAGGTACGCCTTTGCACCAGTCATGAAGACACAGTCTGACCTTGAAGCCAGGGCTCTTCCAGATCACAGAGTTTTGCAGGTGAGTGACTTCTCCAACATTCCTTGCCCGTCAGCTGCAGATTCACTGGAGACAACGTCCAAAACACTGAGTGCCAGACCCCACCCCTCCGAGCACTCAACAGACAGAACCCTGGAAAGAGATCTCCATCAGAATACACACAAGAAAGGGGATAGTATGCCACAGAAACTCCTTTTTTCCCCCCCTCTACCATGCTCTGTACGTGACAAGTACAGCTAATCATGACTGTGTCCTTTGATAGTCAGTTAGCGATTTGCATTCTTTTGGTAATTATCCCATCACCTGCACAAAGCAGATAATTCCATGGGCCTGCTGGCACCGTTCAGCAGCTACGTCCCCGGGTTATAAAGTGAAGTGCTGAGTGGAAAATTTTAATGACTAGGGGCTGGTAAAATCTTAAATTGATGGCAATATATGGCGAAGTCTCTTAAATAGTGTGAAATGCCCTTTTGGCTGGAAAGGGCTGGATGAACCTGTGGTTGATAAGTTGTTAAATTACATCCCATGGCTGGCTGCTTGTCTTGGGAAGGTACCGAATGATAAGTGTGCAAATTATCGTTACTGCACAGAGCGAAACTATTTCCAGCAGAGATGATTTGATAAAAGAGAAGTTATTTATCATGATTAAAACTGGTGCATTTGTACTTCTCCACACTGAACAACTCCTGAACTGGTAATCATCTTCCTAAAAGGTACCTGAGCCTGACTTAGAGGGCTTTATGACTGTTTTAATGGATGGGGTTTTCTCTTATGGAGAAAGACGATTTTAATATCTAAATTGCTGTGTTTCTCAGAATTACTTCCCCTTTCATTGCACAAAGCTTGATTCCATCTTTTTTTTCACACTCCTTTGGCATATTTGATTTTTCCTAGAAAAACTCCAAAGAAACACGCTTTCACAAATAAGGAGTAAACAGGCTGCTACACACAATGGTAGCAGGAGAGCTTTCACTTTTACACCTTCATTTTGGGCCCAGCAGAGAGAGAAAAGACTGAACTTAATTTTCAGTTTCTAGCTACTCAGTGTTGGAGGGGATTAGGTGGTAGAGTCAGTTTTGTTGCAAGAGATAGAGCGACTTTAGTTAGCTTTAGCTATCGTGTCTGGCAGCTAACCACCCAGCAGTGGCCTCTGGAACCTCTCAGGAGATAACTCAAATGGACTTGATACAAGCTCATATAAGCTATCATATGAAATGCAAGCTTTCCATACAGCTCTACAGGGTACCAAAGCCATGCTGGGCAAGGTGAAGCAGGCAGCATTCAGTGAGTGTCATGGATAAATGAAGGGTGCTATTCTCCAGTACCTTTATTGTAGGATCCTTTAGCTCAGGTCAGTTAAATGAAACAGGTGGAACTACCTATGGAGTACTAGGATTGCCAACAGCAGGCGGTGAGATCCATTGCTAGTACCATTATATGGTAGTTCTTGCATGGGGAAGAGCCCAGTCATACTGCCAAATCATTCCCTTTCCCATCTCTGATGTCATAAGGGTCTTGGCCCTATTTCCTTCCTTGGAACAACATGCAAAGCCCACTGCATGATAATGTTAAGCTGATAGTCAACAAAAACATGTCTGAGTTAGAAGACAAGAATAAATGTTATGACTTCAGAGGGATTGTCAAATGTGCATGGAGTTTGTGAAATCTAGTTTGCCAGACTAAAACCTCTTTCCAATATTTCTTGAAGTCCTCTGAGGAAGACATCATTGTTGACATTTTGACATTAACTTACAAACTTGTTGTCTCCTATTAGTTCAGTAGTAGCTGGTTTTAGGTTTGATTATTAAACACCTAATCTAACTTTCCATCTAATATGGCCCAAGGGATAATACAGGTGACATATTTACCTTCAATCAAGCTCACCTGCATCTGACTACAGTTCGCCTTTCAACACAGGCTCAGCCTTGACCTGAAGTCTTCCAGAGAGGTGATTCAGCAAAAGGGGAAAGAAATTCCACCCATAACTATGTCATGACAATGTTGCAGTACTTAGAGCACCAGTGCTTTTCAAAGCCCTGCTAGCACCATCACCAAAGGGAAGAAAATGTCAGCTTACTCTGACATGATTCCTTCCTTGTCCAAGGACTTTGTAAATTTTTTCTCCTCTTGTATTGGAGGAGTTGAAATGTTATTATAGATTACTCCTTTCAGTAAGTTCTTTCTTTCTCTCTTTCTCTCTTTCTTTCTTTCTTTTCTTTCTTTCTCTCTTTCTTTCTCTTTCTTTCTTTCTTTCTTTCTTTCTTTCTTTCTTTCTTTCTTTCTCTTTCTTTCTTTCTTTCTTTCTTTCTTTCTTTCTTTCTTTCTTTCTTTCTTTCTTTCTTTCTTTCTTTCTTTTCTTTCTTTTCTTTCTTTCTTTCTTTCATCCAATTCTATGTCCATGACAGGTAAACATTTGTTGAGATTTTTTGAGTCTCAGAACAGGTTAAGCCCCAATGACAGTTTATTCACAGGGAGTGTGTTCAACAGGACAAGCTTAAAAGAAGAAAGTTGAAATTAAAGATCAGTTGGAGAACCAAAACATTAGTTTTTAAATCTGCATGCTTGCCAGCCAAACAGGCACAGGGCAGCAGTAGGATTTCATAACCAGCTTCTTACAGGGCTCCTCTCCCTGCCCTGAGAGGAGACAGCATGGAATATTTGTCTTCAGCTGCACCTCAGTATCAAACTCAGCTCCATCACACCTCAGCGGAGTTGTGTTTTCTAAAACCAGGGACAAATTTGGCCAAGACATTTCAGTGAGAGCAGCACATAGATAGCCCTGAGCAAAATTCGGTCATGTCCAAATGTCTGGTTTCCATCTCCATTAAAAAATCATGTCCCATTGTATAATCACGCAACTGGCAGAATGTGAATTTCCTTTAGCATGCAATTCATCAGAGACCTGATCCTTCTGTCCTGACCTCTTTTATCTGCAGTAAAGACCAGATCTCTCACCTCACCGCTGGCACACCTAGGGCTTGTGCAGGAGCAGGACTCCATCACCCAGAGCCTTCTGTGTTACGTGGACCAAAGGATAAAGTGGTAACTGGGCCCTTGCTGCCCTTGGTGCCATCAACAGGACAGGGGCCAGATTCTAAGAGCAGAAATTGCTGAAGGGACCTTTTTGGTGACTTCTCTGCTTTGCTGAAGCCCAAATGCTTTAAGGAAAATTACCTCCCATGAGAAAAGCTAAATGAGAGAGAAAATACTGGGGTGCTGTCACAGACTAGATTAACTCCTGGTGTGAACAAATTGTGTAGTGGTGAATAGGTGAAGTGGGCAAGCTCACCTATTCACTATCTCTCAAAAGAGGGCACATTCTCTATTGTCTAAATCAGGTTTGGAGAAGCACTGCTTACTTTCAACTGCACGCTTGGGAAGGAAACCTAGGGTCATCCACAAAGCTCTAGAGTCAATAACCCAATAACCCAACTGTCCTTTGGTGCCCCACAAGTGCACCTCCTCATCCACCATCATCACCTTGTTGGATGGGAAGAATGGAAACAAATGACAAAACTCAGAGGCTGTTCTAAAACTGTACTTATTCTCCTCCAACTGACTTCATTAACTAATGCTATATCAGAGTATGGCTTCCTTACAAAGACAAGGCTTAGAATTATTAAAATAACACCAGCTTTTTAAATTCTAACAGTGACTAGAAAATTCACCCAGGTCTGGCTGAGCAAAGCACTCCCATACTTGCTCAGCTTGACATGCGCCTAGAGGAGTGGCTGTGGATTAAAGCACATGCTTAAAATAACACATATATATAACTGCCTTGATAATTTGGGCTTTTAAAGTTGAAAGGGTCCCTTTATAAACTCATGAAAGAGATATGATTCTGGTTTCCAATAGTTTCTACTGTCAGATATCTATGTATGGTGAATACATATGTAGCAGAATAGCCTAAAACTGCATTGACTCAAACTATACACTGCGATTAATAGTTTCAGTGCTCATGCACTAGTAAAAATCTCGTGCTCTATTTCTGTTGTTTCTGCTCCCATGTGTCTCCCTTGTAGAAACTCAGGTCAGTGATGGAAAACAAGCTAATACCCACCCCAGTTTGCTAGGATTGCCTTTTCAAGATTCCAGAGTAACAGGGCAATTCTTGACAGCATTCGGCATCAGTATTTCTGCTCTGATGGGAGATGAAAGTGAATTTTTATCATCTTGACTCATGGAGGTAGAGAACAGGGGCCTGGATCTCTGTCCAGATGTCTGTAGTGCTACCTGCAGTAGAGGGAATGCCACAGAGCTAGAAGCACTGGGTATGAAACAGTACACCCTAAAAATGATTAAGAAAGGTCATACTGCATCAAAACAAGGGTTCTTCTAGCCCAGTAGCCCTTTTTGGACAGTGGTCAGAAGCAGATGTTTAGAAAGAACAGAAATAGGTTTTGTATACAAAGATCTTTCCCTGATATGCCCTCTCAGCTTCTGCTTGTCAGTAGTTTAGGCACTGTCTGGGTCTCAGGTTGTATTTTAGTTACCAGTACATCCATTGTCCCATTTCTATCCTAAACTTTGCTAAAACCACTTACACTCAGGGCTGCCACAACAATCCCTGACTGTAGCTCCATGAGACATTTCTGCCATCCCTGAGTTACCAGAATGCAAAGCTGAGGACTATGTTCCACCATATCAGGGAATCCAAAAGGATCAAGTTTACAGATTGATAGAGATGATCAATAATAAGCCAAACAAAAGATGCTTATCCTGTTGATTTGTAACCTCTCCATTCTGCCAGTGGACCTTTGCTGAGCAGCCATGTTCTCATGCTGATATCCATGTTCCTCTATGTCCTTCCTTTCCCCTGCAGCATCTTGTGTCAGCCTGCAAGGTCCTGAGAGTAAAGAGAAATGTAGTTGTACTCTGGGGGGTGGTGGGGGGTGGTGGTGCTACTAACAGGCTTCTGGTACCTGGAAAATGTAATTATCGATAGGCTTATTTAGTCTATACTATTAAAGTAGTATGCACAGCTGGCTAAAACTCCCCCATATTCTGCTAGGAAATTTACTTGAGATGGTTAGCAACCATCGTGTAAATGACAGTTACTTTGTTGTAGACGAAAAGCATGTGGGTATTTAAGATATTGATGAACTGGACTATAAGCAGATTATCACAACACTATGAGTAGAGACTGATTTCCCAGTAGGAAAAGCCTTTTGAAATACAAGACAAAATGTCAATCCATTTACTAGTCACATATACCCAAAACGTATCTCTTATTTTGCTTCCTGCTACCAACTCTCAGACTCCAAATGATATGGAACTAAGAGGAATGTCCAGCATTTAAACAACACAAAACTTTCAGACAATCTGCATCTCAAGATTTGGAAATTTGGGATTCAGGGGAAAGGTAAAAACTTTCTACAGTTCCACAGTGTATCCAAATTCCCTCTGGAGTCTGAAAACAAAAATACATAGTTTTTTCCTTGGAGATGACTGCTTCAGGGCAGGAGGATTTCTCCTGTAGACAGCTACAATAATCCAAGACCTTCTAGCTATAGCTTGAGGGCCTCTTATTTTATTCACGTGCAAAATTCCCTTTGATTTTTGTGTGACAAAGAGAACATGCAGCATGAAACCCTTACTGGAGGGACCTCATTACTTCCAGTTGAAATACAATGGCCAAAGGAAAATATAAAATAAAATAAAATAAAACTGAAAGGAAGTTGTGGAAAACCCTTAGTGCAATTGTAAACATGCAGGAATCTCTAAAATCTCACTAACACTTAGTGGTGAACTTAGACTGCCTCTTCTTTGGGCAAATCAGAGCTCATTCTGGGCTATCTGTAGGTGGATCACCCAAGCCATGGATTCAGCAGCTCTTAGGGTACATGAGCCCAGTGCTGTGCTGTTCATGAGGTCACACACTGGTGACTTAGACTGGACTTTACCCTTCTTGGAACCCTGCCACTGGGCAAAGAAAATTTCAGTGTCTGGGGCCCAAGAGAGCACACAGCTCTGGCATCTCTAATTACAATGTCTGCATGGAAGAATTGAGACCTGAGATGAAGTTTCTGGTGTTAGGACTGGTTCTGTGTTTTGGCAAGTGACACTTTAACTTAAAAAAATAGGTCCAGGAGCAGGACCCAAAGTAGTGTGCTCTGTGATAGTGGACCAGCCACCTGTGAGCTGGAGCCAGATGTCCCTGGGCTGTCACAGGCCAAAAGACAGAAGCTGCTGTGAAGGGGCTGAATCACAGATAGAGGGCTGAGCGAAGGAAAGTCTGAGCTGGGGGGGTTTAATGGAACAACTCAAAGGATCTGCTCCAAAATTAGCTGAAGTCATGGGGAACCTTAACCCATGTATTTGGGTTAAGATTTGGTAGCCATTTCAGGAAAATGCATCAGCACATAACAAATCCAGTTGAAGCTGATGACATTTAATCACATCCTTAATTCTGACCTCATTCTTACAGACATAGTTGTATAGGAGACCGACAGCAGCATTCTCATTAGCTTTCACTTTCTATATTTTCAAGATTATCAGATTCTTACATTGCCAGGGTCATCTAACAGGCTGAAACAATACACAGGTTGCCTGTCTAGACATAAATCTATTTTGTGGGGAAAAAAAATAAAAAATTAAAAAAAAAAAACAGGGTGAGAGGGAAGAATGAAATTCTTTTAAATCATTTTCATATCCCATATTTTCAAATAATGTAATTTCACAGCCTATTTTGGATTCTGGTTTTCGTTTTGCCAACAGAAGCAGATATATGATTTTTGAAGCCGCTTAAAGGGTCCCACTGAGGCAAAACTCAAACTCCCGTGCTGGGCTGCCATCCTGGAGGATTGGGCCCACCAGCAGAGCAGGTGGTGTGTGGGTCATCCCCGCCTGTGTGACAAACTGTGATAATTGGATTGTTTGGGGAGCGGGAGAGGGATGTGACCACTGTGTACAAACCTCTGAAGGGAATTAAAAGCAAGTCTGCATCCCAGTTAATAGTGCTCCATAAAAATGCAAAGTGGCTAATGATAAGCAAAGGATGTTCCATTAAGCCATGGGGGCATGAAGGGGCATCATTGACCCCATGAAGGATATTTGCTGGGAACAGTCAGGCGGCAGAAACAGGTGCAGAAATAAAAGCAAACCAGTGGCTCATTCTAAACTCCCCAATATGCAATGTTAATGAGCACATGGACCAGGGACAGGCAGAGAGTCTAAAGGGGCCAAAGCGTAATCTTTTGCACTCATTTTAACTAACAGGCATGCTCAAAAAGGGCAGAAAATTGGGAAGTGGCTTGCCTAGCTCTAGCCATTCATTAGCCCTGCACAGTGGTGTGTTGCACCAAGAGTTTACTGAGGTTATTTGGGGTGGAGTGGGATGGAGGGTAGGGAAGGAACATGGGAAAAAAGTTTCCCTCAGCCCCAAGCACTCGTCAAGCTGTGATGTGGTCAGTGGGGAAAGGAACTCTTGTTGGGCAGATAATGAGCCGTCCTCATTATAAGATTAGATGCCAGAGTGAACAACACCCTCTTAATAATGCACACATCACTATGACAACCACAGAGTTTGATACCTGAGGACAACTTTATTGTGCTTGTGAAATTTCCTTATTTTAAAAACAGTATTTATAGTTATCAGACATCGATTCGCCATATTCACCCTCCTCCTTATCGCTGCCTTCCTTGTTTCCAAGGCAGGATCAGCCAAAGTGTTTATATGCTGCTCCTAAGGTTCGCAAACTGCTGTCAAGTATCAGCGCCAGAGTCTGCTGACATAATTATCCTGCTAGCCCATACATAATTAGTAAAGCTAAGCCCAAACTATATTAATACCAGGATTAATTACGGTGGAAGCATAAACAAGGATATTAATGCTATGAAAGTAGCAGTACGGCTATTCGACAGCCCATATGCTTGTCTGTAGGACCACTAGGGATTGTGTTGAAGCGGGAGCTGTGCGGTGCCCTGACTGTAATGAGAAATGAGAAAACTGCTGAAAAATTGATGCCGCCTGCAGATTGCACAATCCGCTGAACAGCAGGGGGTCGGCTTCTTACATCTCCCACTCTCGGTACAATATGCTAATTTCTGCATGCATACGAGTGTAAAAGGAAAGAAGAAAAGATTTCACAAAAGGAAAAAAATGCAAATGACAACCACAAAGATCACTGCAGAGAAATCCATGAGCTTTATATGGATTAACTGTGTTGGAGCTAGTGCTCATCTGAGTTTAACCCTTTCTGTCCTAGACCCATTGGCAGATTTTTTTGTGGTGCAGAGGAATACTTGCAGCTCCTTTGTGGGGAGGGAAAGAGGGAAAGGAGGGTAGCAGGGAGCTGAAAGGACAGAAAGGATCTTTTTTGCTCTTTTTCCATGACTGCAGTCCTCTTGCTTTAACAAGGAGGTAAGGGTCTGGAAGGGGGGAAATACGGACTGGGAGGGGAGTTGAGAAAAGGAGACTAACAAAACGTTGGTAGTGTTTGAGAGAAGACCACTACAGACCAGCCTGGTCCAGCTTTAACTGGAGGCAGAGGACTGACAACAGACCTCCCTTAGTCCTTCAAGAGCTTCTCTAGCTCTCTATGCCCCTTAGAGCGTGACTTTGCAGCATGTGGTCAGCAAGGTCCTCCTAATATCATCCTACAAAATCCTCATCAAGAAGACAATTACTCCATGATTATTCTCTATTCTGAATTCACCACCTCTTCCTCTCAGGTGAAAGAAGCAGATGTGCTGTCTTCATGACAAGCCCATTTCTTCGCTGGAGACAGACGATGTGCCGGTGGTCCCCCGGTTCCCTGGTGCACCCAGAACATGCAGCACACTTGCAGACAAGTGGGCTCCAGCAGTGCCCAGACAATCCTGCTGCCATTTGCATTCACCTTGCTCCTAGAGAGAGCCTAACCCTGCTCTCAGCCTCTCCCACTCTGTCGCCCATGGGACCCAAGGGAATCGCTTCTACCACAGCTCCAGGGAGCAAATTGGCCCCTCTGCCTTGCATGTAGTGCTGACAGTGTGGGACAAATCCTATGGGTGCCAATTTTCATCTAGATAATGGAGGGATGGGTGTCCACACAACCCTACTCTTCCTTTGGGTGCTGCCAATGGTTTAAGCCTCCCATGCAGCAGAACAGGAAAGCAAAGAGCATCTTCTTCCCAGCCTGCAGGGGGGAAATATCTATGTTTCTGCAATAAGACAAATCAAAACCTTAATTCTTCTCCAATAATTAAAGAGATTAGTTGCTCTCTCTTTAGTAGCAGCAGGAGCAGCAGCAGGTGCTGTTACGCTCGGTCCGATGTATGCGCAATGTGGTTTCTGTATGCGATTGCTGTGTCCAAGCGTGAACAGAAACCTTAGGAAATATTTGTCGTTAAAAAGTTGCCAATGGGCCTGTGTTATACAGTAAATGCTTAGCAAAAAGAAATTGTCTGCTTACTTGTTTTAAATAGTCCTGGCAAGAATTTAGCACTCCTGGAAAAAATATGACTGCTCTGGCAGACCAGGGCACAAAGACTGGAATGCTCATCTCATGTCCAGCAGGGAGAAGGATGTGCATCTTAGGATGCCCTGACCTGGACAGACATTTATAGTGAACAGGAGAGGTAACAGAGGAAAGAAATATAAAGAAGTCCATCCTCTCCCCCATCTGAATGTGGTAGAAACTGTGACAAAGAAGGAGGACAAATGTTTTTGGGGTTTTTTTGTGGCATAAATTTACCACCAGAAAGCGGGTCAACAACTAGTAAACACCCCGAATCTTCAACTCACAAGTGAAAAATATTTCTTCCCCACTGGAATGTCTCCAATCACCTTCTGAGTGTCCTCCCATCCACTAAGCTTCTCTCTCAATATATCAACTTCCCTCCTCTCCCAACCCTCTTTTACCCCCAACACTGCTAACATTAATTGTAGATTTTTTTTCCTGATTGTGACTTAACAATTTGATTTTAATCTCTGTGCCTGTGATTGCTTGTACACGCTTTTCTTCCCCTACTGAGTATTCTTCTCACAGAATTATAACAAGTCTCTTTACTAGTCTGATGCTGGAACCTGTAAAAGCAGGTGAGTTCTCACCTGGGAGATCTCCACAGTAGATTCTTCTTCCCATAGGGAATACTTTTGCTTGCAGCTGAACAGGGGCATTGGCACAAAGAACAGTAATTCCCCTAATATTTGTGCAAGAAAAGTCCCTTTACATAGATGTTCAAATAGCAAAAAAGTAAGTAAATAAAGCATGAGTTGTTGTTGAGTAGTCATCAGTTGGAACAGCATTAAATCTTTGAAAACAGCATTTCTACCATATTTGATCAGCTCTGCCATTACAATAATCATCCTGAAGTCACACGGAAAGTCTAGGATGGCACTAAAATTTCTTCTTTCTCTATCGCTCTGTTTGCAGTAGCCCGACAGACTAAGAATATGAATGACATTCTTAAACTTTGTTGGAGTTAAAAGGTGTTTGGGTAAAGAAGGAAGCAGTGTGTTCATAGCAGAAAGACTGTCCCCCTAAATGACAGAGTAGCATAGAAGAAGACACTGCTACGAATATCACAGGAGGAAAAACCCATGATGAAAAATTCAGGTGAAAGAATGTCTCCTTGTCTCGTTTCAGGAAACAAAAGCTACTCACTCCTAAAACCCCCCTATCCAAAGTTGTTAGCCAGAGCCAGCCAGCTGAAGAAAATGTAGAGAATGGAAAGAGCAAAGAAAATTCTGAGTCAAATGCAGAAAGTGAGAACCCCCCTATTCCACACTGGTGTGGCTGATGAGCAGTTTAATTTTGACTCCCACTGCAATTGAATACTATGGGGGCAAATTTCAGTTTAAATTATTTTTACCCCTCCTCTGCTTTTTTCCATCCCTGCATCATCTATGGATAAAATTGTTTGCACTGTAAAACCAATCCTGTCTTTTTTTATTATTTAAACCTGGATCAAGTAATTGACACAGCCAAAAGCCCAGCACCACAAGCAATCAGACTGAAAAAGCACAGATACAGGGACAGAAGTCCCTAAATTGACTGACTAGGAACATCACTGAGAAGAAAGTAAGAGGAGCCATACACCATCAGTCTTCTAGAAAGACCAAATACTGTTTCTGCTGGAGAAACTAGTATTTTAAAATCTATAGCCAGGACATATTTTCATCAGGGCATGTCCACTTGAATTTGTGCTGAGCTCAGGAGGACCAGGTGAATTTGCATAATTAACAACCTGACCTTGCAACCCAAATGCAAATGCAGTTCCCAGTGAAGTCAACAGGAGATTGCTGTTTGTGAAGAAAGCAAGGCTCATATATGAGTTTAATATGGGACAGTGATGAATTCATAGGGTGGTGACATTTCTTTCCTTTTTTTTTGTTTTGAAAGCTTCTAAGGAATTTGTTGTGGCAATGAAATGCAGAAAGACAGTGGCCATTCCTATGAAAACACCTTGCTGCTGGTGCAAAAAACCCACATAAATAAGACTATGCAGAATACTTGTGCTGCCACAAGCCCCACTGAAAACTTCGAAGGAGAAAAAGAATGAGTCAATGGCAAGATCCCCTTCTGGAGGCTGTGGCAAACAACTCAAGCCATGTGGAGATATGAGCCCTACCTCAGATGTGCTAATGCTCTGGCTCCCATCCAGGGAAGCTATCGTACCACTGAGCCTCCCCTACCCCCTCCCTCTTGCTCAGAAAGTTTTGTAGTGCTGCTGCGTGCGCTGTTAGACAGATGCCCCTTGCTGCTCCAACCCAGGGAAGCCCCGCACGGCATGGGGATGTGTAGATGTGCACAATATGCTTCTGCCTGTCACTTGGCTGTGGTGGTGCTTTGAGTTGTGGAGGGGTTTTTTCTGGATAAAAGGAGCTGCGTGAACATAAGTCCTGATTGCTACCCTAGGTTGCGTGCAAGCCCTCTGAGCAGGACTGATCTGTCATGGTGGGCAGTTCTCTGTCTGATGTGACCTGAAGTAATTAAAAGTGGCCCAGCAGGCTGATGCCTCCCTCCCCCATCTCTCCTCTCCCTCCATTTTCTGGCATTTACCCAAAACAACAGTGACTGATGGCTCCGAGAGGGCTGTCGCTGCTGTCACTGCTTTCCCTGCCATGATACGGCCATTGATCCGGCAGCATCTGCCAAGTCATCAGCGCTTATTCTAATTCCCTGCCTCCAGGTTTGGGGTTTTGCTTCTTCGCTTTTTCTCCCCCCAGGCAATAATTGCTGTGAACTAGAACTCCCTTTTGACCAGTCTGATGAGATCAATTACCACCATGTCAGTGCTCAACCTTGGGAGAGCTCACAACCACACACTGACCTTAATCGAGGATGTTCAGCCCACTTGTCGGGGCAGAAGGCTGATGGCAGAGCAGAGGGGCAGTCATTTAGCTCAACCCCTGACTGTCTCTCCGCTTCGGGTCCAACACTAGGAACCCGCTTCGATGTTAATTCACGGTGTGGCCCTAAATACAAGAGCCTGTTATGTGTTTCTCATCTTTCTCCTCATTTCTCCCCACATACGAGGCATGGGGAAGGTCTACATCAACCACCAAGATGGAGTTATACTCTGGAATTGCAATAATTGCACCAAAGTTTATTATCAAGAGACTGGACGTGGCCTTTTTTCAAAGCATGAATGAAATCCAGAGCAAGAAGCACCTGCTGTAGCTTCAGAGATGTGAAGTGGGTCTGCCCTGAGTCATCTCAGGGTGTGTGAGTGTGAGCAACTGCCAACGAATTTTCCTGGTGGTAAAGCAAGTGTCACCACTAGAGCCAAAAGAACAACCATCACCATTGACATGCTGCCTTTCATGTGGTCAGTTCATTATAAATGAATTCTTAGACCTGCAAGTTACATGAGCTGTATGAAAAACACCATATGAATTGGCCTGACTCCAAAGGACTCAGTACAGCTCCATGGGAAGCATTACAGTTTCTGTGTACCAATAGCATCCAGGGGATGCAGAACCCACAGACAACACCAGTAGGGATGTCAGCCTGCTTTTTGAGTGTCCAAGAGTACCTTTTTTCCTCTCTTCTCTGTTAATGCATGATATAACTATATACTGCCCCAAAATAATGAATATTTCACTATGGTTTTAAGTTCAGCACTGCACCAGACTAACCAGAAACTTCTTAACACTTTCTGTTTTCCTTTTTTTCTTCCTATTATTTTTATTCCTCTTGGTTTCTATTTTCAGATGGAGGTGTGTACAAACAAAGCAAGGTGATACCTCTTTCACACCATGTAGGTGCATGGGTAATTGCTCCATCAGGCACCTCGCTGGTTACTTGTGCATCCTGGGATGTAACCTGCAGGTTCACTAGATACCTGATCCACTTCCACACTGCAGAGTGCCAGGTTGCCCAAACTAGGCTCACACGCTGCCATGCACCCACCACTGGCAATCACATCCATGAGCTCCTCTGCCCTAGAGAGAGGGAACGACTTTTATCTTCTCACTGAACATCTAGAAAAGTATTTTGGTCCAGGTCTTTCTTTCTCAGTCTCCATTCATCCGTATGATCAGCCCATGAACTTCATCTGAAAACATCTGACCTTTCCAATGACAGGCATTTAAGTATCATCAACCAGATACTCAACCACCTTGAGAGCATCTTAAACATGTTGGGATTTGGGAGGAATATTGCAACACCAGTTTTCTGCCTATAGGAAGCTCAGTTTTTCCAGCAGGGAGGAGAATCAGGATGCTTGGTGCTGTGTCCTCTGCTGCTTTCAGCTCTTCCTGCTGCCCTGGGGTGCTGTATGGAGCAATGGGAAGGAGGTGAGGACACATCTGGCTGCCACGCTTCAGCCTTGCTGGGGGTTTTCACCAAGTACCACGTGCAGCAGCAGCAGCAGCAGATGCACTCAGGAGTTGCATGTGGCCCGTCAGCTGCCTTTTCATCACCCTGCATGGTGGCTTGTGTTGAAAGGAGCAGTCAGCTGTGCCATTTTCTTTGGGCCTGAGAACGCTCTGTGAAATCTGAAACTCACGTTTCATCCAGATGCGCCACTACTCTGCTGAGACAGGCATGCAGGATGCAACCCCAAAGACTGACGCAACCCCACAGGTGTCCCACAGGCTCCAGACCGGCAGAACTGAACGGCGCCTCACCCTCTGGGGCCAGGGAGTGGGCTGAGCACAGATGAGTTGGAAAGGCAGACTGTCTTGCCTTTTAAGTGCCACATGGAGGTCTTTATACAGCAGTCAGGAGGACTCCTGATCAGCATCACTCCATGATAAGCTTCTTGATGAAAATTTGAATTTTGAAGCAAATATATAGATATACTTAGAGGACATGCAGGAGAGAAATTAATTTTCTTGCCTACTCCTCATAGCATGTTTTGGCTCTTAGATTGAGCTGACCTACATGCAGACAGCCCCCAAAAGAGGTGGCGGGTCCTGCCCTTAGCCTAGAGTCTGTGTTGCCTCCCTTCTGATAGCACATGTGGCAGTGAGGTCAGGCAGAGTAAAGACCTAAACCACCTGGACACTACTCCTACCAGAAAATAGTGATGGCTTTTCAACTGGATCAGTCCTGACAGCAACATGCCTTCCTCATCCCAAATGACTGTTGCTACTGAGGTGTAGAAACATGGAGGCAG
The DNA here is from genome assembly GCF_001715985.3 of Manacus vitellinus. Classification (NCBI taxonomy): domain Eukaryota; kingdom Metazoa; phylum Chordata; class Aves; order Passeriformes; family Pipridae; genus Manacus; species Manacus vitellinus. Next base: position 10,187,671 of record NW_021940535.1, on the reverse strand, counting down.
CAAAATCTTCTACACTCACAACTTGGAAGAAAAGGAAGCAAAGATCTTTTAAAGAAGTCTAGGCCTACTTACCTAAATATTTCCTTTTATAATTACCACCCTTTCACAATCTCACCACTCAAGTGGTAAATGTGTTTCTTAAGATTACTTATGTGATCCCCTTATTTAGGGATCACAAGTGTCCAAAGATGGTATCAGTTTCATCTGTGGAAAAAAAAATACCTTATATTTATTTTCTATCGCTGAGGCAGAAGCTGCATTTTTTATAAAGTTCCCAAAGAGTATTTGGAGACATCCCTGGTCTGGTGAGATTACAAGACAAATACTTTGTTCAGAGCCAGAAGAACTCTGCTGACTCTTAAAAAATAATACAGTAATAATGAATAGCAAATGTGGGTCAGATGCTCAGCTAAGAAAAATTATCATTGCTTGTCAGTCCTTGGCAGAGCTCAAGAAGTTTACACCAGAAAGGACCAGGGTTTCTCACTACCCAAGGATATCTATGGAAGAATTCTTATTTGCTGGGGTGGCATAAAGCTGTTATTGACATGAATTTGGGATGCCTGCTCCACTCATGATTAATGAGGCCATAAGTGAGTTATATTAGTCACCCTGGCATGACTGACACTTGGATTTTTACTGTGCCACACTACCCCCCCTTTTTATGCCACACGATTTTCAGGCACAAACTCTAAATCTAAGACTTTATTGAAGTCTGCTTTCTTAATCTCTTGACCTATACTGATAATTTGTCTTAGCAGAGACCTAGGAAAGAAAATAAATATAAATGGTGCATTTTAAAATGTCCAAGCAACTACCCAAACAGTACAATTTTAAAATCTTGTTTTTTTCCAACCTGCCACAGTTGAAAACACTTGCTGTATTCCTCTGGAAAGGAGGATTTCTCAACCATCTGTTAGCAGAAAGTCTTCTTTTCAAGCACTCATAATGATATATATTGATATTTGTTTCTTACAACTGTCACTTTTCAGGGGATTTAATACTGTACATACAGCAAAACCAGCCAACAGACTAATTGATTGATTGCATGGTTGATTTTTGAGTGGAAGCAGGATTTTGTATTTGAAAAGGAAATTTTTGCTCTTGGCCAGTGTGGAAGCTTAAAGGAAATTGGCTGAGGTATGAAATCTCAGATATACGTTCACATTTACAAGTAGATAAATTTGTTCTAATTAGAGTTGAGATTTCCAGCTATGTAATCCCAGGGGAATTTGCAACCCAAAAGTTGTTCTCGAAGAAAAGTCTTCTTAAGCAACCAAGGCTAAAGACTGAGGTGATCAAAGGTGAAAGTCAGACTTAGTACAATTTAGCACCTGCTTCAGCAGCTTACCACATGGATGTACGACCACCTCATAGGGTATAAATATGTGCATGTGTGCATACCAAATGCAGATATAAAGCTGAGAATAAATTCACTTTAACACTTAAAAGCTTGGCTCTACAGGAAAATTACACTTCTATAAACTGAAGAGTGACTCTAAACCCTTACAATCACTCAGGCAGTGTCCTCTGTGGATATCCTTGCTCTGGGGTTGGCCATGTATTGCGGTGCAAGCAGCTGGTAAGATTTCCCACCACAGTCAGTTCTTAACTCTCTACCTCAGCTGTAGAAGACAGTTTAAGTGATCTAAACCCCACGCACAAAGCACCTATTTATTTACACTGGCTGCTTCATTTCCACCATGACATGGAGTTAGTTAGCACTGAATTGAAAAAGTGACCACAGGTATCTATGGAGATAGTTCAATAAATGCATATTGCACTCACAGCCACAAACTCATTTTCACTCAGGAGGTGAATGTACCCAGGAGAATGGGTCTGAGAACACTCTTGACATTTTCATTCTGTTGGAAAAAGGGAGAGACTGAAGAGAGAGGTTGAAAAGCCTGAAGAGATGGAAGTTATGTAAAAGCTGCTTCCAACTGCGCATAAAATGTTTAGCGACTCAGGTGTCATAACAGTTCGACACTGAGTTGGCAGTGTATGCCTGTTTGCCAGCTTCTCAAGAGGCAAAGGACAGCTTTCCTTATTTGCCAAGCCTGCTCCAGTGATCAGATATTATTGAAGAGGTGACAGGAGCTGGGACTGGCAGGGCTGGTTTGTTTTCAGAGGTATTAGAGGTGTTTTATTCAGTTCCAAGTTAGTGACATCTGCTTGGACTCAGATCCTCATGAGGCTCTTACTCCTGTATATTATTTATAGTGTACTTCTTTTCCAGGGGCAAATGTCTAAAGATTTTGTCATTGGTTTTTTTTGTAGAGAAACAACTCCAGCATGTAGAATAATCTCAGTGAAATGAAGGTTGGAAATAGAGGCGAGAAGGCTTAGAAGAGGACAGAGGAAAATATCAAACATAGCTAATAATAAAGCAAAGTGTCCAGATGATTTATTTTCTTTCTTTCACTGATGTCTTGCGCCAACAGTTAAATATCAAAAAAGGAGATAGACCAAAACTTGTGATACGAACAGTTCCTCCTTGCTCCTCTATTAAACTTCAGGGAAGTTCAGCTTCAAACTTTATAGCTTTCTCTTTTTTGATAGTAAATAAAAATCCTAGCATTTGCCAATGGTTACATTCCTCAGCAAACCTATCTGCTGCTGTGCTGTTTCCATGGAGGTTGAGCTCACCAGCTTTTGCACTATTTGAATGCCCATGCGCATTTTCAACCAACTGGAAGGCATACATGAGAAACCATAATGACCCTCTCTTCAGAAAATCTTTCGTAGCTTGGTACCTGCACCTGACAAGGCTCACTGCAAGGCTGAGCCTCAGATCAGCCCATGCCAAGGGGAAAATTGTTTAGCTAAGAAACCTAGTCTTTGTTAACATGAAAACACACATCATGAGTTTAGGAATGAACTACTTTTATTATCAGGAGAGGACAAAAGTCTCAAGATGCTAAAAAACTTGTGTGGGCTGTCCTTCATCCCTACGTTTGTTTATTGTGTGCTTTTAGGAAATGGTCAGCCTGCTGTCCTGGCCACTGGCACCCCTGTTCTGCTCTACCCAGCCCCCTCCAGATCTCACTTCCCCCTCAATTTTGTCAGCATAACTGCACATGAAAGGGCTCTCTAACCCAACTGCTGAAGTGATGAGAGTTACAAAAATAAACATAGTACTGGAAGCGTTGAGGCTGACCCAGATTACTATGACAGAACTGGGTTAGGGAGCACCTCCAACCTGCAGTTATGGTGGCAGATACAAAGAAGGGATGATGTTTAGCAGGGTGGAAAAGGACAGCTGGGGCACAGGAGTGCCCTGAAACTGGGTTCATCTGAGGCCAGAAAAGTACATTAGCTCCTGCTTTAAACAGCACCTGCTGTCAAGAGACCGTATCATTTCTTAGCTGTGTGAACTGTTCCCTATGGTACAAGCATTCAAGGAGGTTTTTCAGTGATAATGGCAGCGAAGCTAAAAGAAGAAATGAAGAGAAAGAGGGATGGAGTGAGAAGCTGGTAAGAGGTGAAAGTTGTCTTTGTTTTAGTATCTAGTCAAAAGACTCTTCTGAATTACTTATAAGTCAGAGAAAAGCCCTCTTCTTCTGCCAAAACTTTAGAAGGAGATGGGTTGTTTTTTTTCAAACCAACAGAAGCTCCAGGCTAGCGATGAACTCTGCCATCTCAGCAAACACCTCTGAACTGAAGTCCATCCCTCACTCAGCATTAGCATTTCCTCCTCTCCTGGCACTTGCTAGAGCAGTCACTTGAGTCAGCGAGTGTTAGACCCTTTCACATCTCTGCAGCCTGACTCTGGTCATGTGTTGGGATAGACTACTACAAAGATTGGAACAATTATTACAAAGAAAATAAGGTTCCAGTTTCTTGGAAACCCTCCTCTGTGACAGGTTGTAAATCAAATGGTATCAGAAGTAAACATTTTTACATAAAGGGAGAAAAGGTCAAAGTCTCTGCACTTTCTTATTTGGGATAGGGCCGAGTGGAAGAGCAGGAGAACTCGGACTGCAAAGAAACCAGCCATCTACCAAGGGGAAACTGTCTGTCTTTTTAAAGAGAGGGCATATGTCAGATCCATCCCAGAAGTCAAGCTTGAGAGAGGAAGAGAAGATATGGGAGAAGAGGCAGAAATACTAGCTCTGTTTTTCAAAACCACCTGGAGCTTTTCTGGAAGATGCCTCTGATGAGAAAGGTGTCCTGCTCAGAGAGCCCATTCAAGGGAAGTCACCACAGGCAGGAAATGTGGCCTGCAAAAAATCTTCTCCAGCACTGGAACACAATTAAGAAATGACATTAAGGGGAAGCTATTTGCATTTGGTAAACAGGTTATATTAGAGTAACAAAACCCCACAATTATGCTCATGTTCTGGACATAACCCACTGCTGACCTCTCTGCTCTTCCTCATGAATAATGTGTATATATGGTGATACAAAGCACTCCTTTAATAGCAACTTCAGACCAGTTCGAGGGTGTTGGTTTTGTAGTCATCCCGGGAAAGACTGGGTTCTGAGTAATATTGTAACAGGGTCACTACCTTGCAACTGGTTAAAAGCGCCTCTCTTTGTTAGCAGCATTCCTTCAGGTCTCAACTTTATGATTCAGGTAATGAAAGTGAGGTAATCAGAGATATTAATAGACATCAAGTCTAGCTGGAAGATGGGAAGCTGAGTGCAAACATGAACATCTTCCTTAACCGCGTTTTGTCTGTGAGCTTGGTGAAAGGACTGAAGAGTAAGGGAGAGAAAGTCATTCTCATTTCCAGTAATATTTTATTGATTTACTTCATATAATGCAGTTCAATAACTCATCCCCCAAATAGATGAAACTTCAGCTCCATATAAATAGGTATTAATCTCAAGTAAATTACTGATGAGTCTTAATTAAGCAGTAAGATGGAACAGCCCATATAGTCAGGGTGATTGATGGCACACCTTGGACATGCACCAAGGCACAGGGAGGCACAGGGCAAAATAAAGGGCTTCCAGTCCACTCTTGGCATGAAATCAATCAGCAGAACAGTAATCCCAAACACATCCTCAGAGTATTGGCATAATCAAGAGCTTGACTGTTGCTCCAGCCTTGACCATGCAACTTCCAACAGTTCGTTTAAAAGAAAATGTGGCAGAAACTGAATGTCTCAGATTCTTCCAAAGCAGCAGGCCATATGATTGCATCACTGTTTGCATCTTTCTTATGCATCCAAATAAAATATGCCAGTAACAGCAGCAGAAACATGGGAGAAGATGTGTAGTGCAAGAAACTCACCAAGTAGAGAGATGCCTTTGCAAATCCCTGGAATATGCTGTGCTCTTCAGTGCAAGTCAAAACCAATTCTGCACGTTTTTAGGGGGCATCATTGTGATTTTGTACATGGCACTGTAAATTAGGAGGGACTCCATGGAGGTCAACAGAACTAAAAGACTGTGAAATTGATGTAAAGGAGAGAAAGGTGTGTGTGTGGGGGGAATTCTGTATGTTTCTCTCCCTGCACACTAGCGTCAGAGTCTGCTTTCTGGTTTATCAAAGCATGCTACAGCCCTTTTTATTTCCCACTAGAGAAGTAGACTATTAGCATACAGCTGCACCTCTTAGAAGAGCAAAACAGAAAGAACTAGAGTTTTGGTGGAGTGGTGTTTTTCTGTTGTTCTGTGGGGTTTTTTTGACAACAGGCAATATAAAATGCACAGAAAAGGGAAACATTGACAAAGCAGGTTCTCAGCTACAGTTCATTTCATTCAGTTCATTTCATCAGTGGAATTACACTGACTTACTGTAAATTATCAATTCATACCAGTCTGCCCCCATTCCTCCCTCTCTCTGGGTCCAGAGAGATTGAAAGCAAGCACTGAAGAAAAAACAACATATCAAGGCCAAAGAAATTCAAGTGGCAGTGAACCTGATGGAATTAAAATGCATCAATATTTAACAATGCAAAGAGTATGTGCCATAGAGGGAAAAGGGAGACAGAGGACATTCCCACAAAGCTGAGAAAAGTTTTCAGTGGAAAAGGCATTGCAGGTCAACAGTCTTGAACTGCCGAACTCACGTCTGAGCTTCTGCTGAGAAGGGGAAAAAGTACATATAAGTGAGTAAATGAGGGAATCCCACTCTCCATGCTGAGATTACAGGTTCACAATTATGTGAGCCCATTGGTCACAGGTTCCCATTCCCTCATTGCTCAGGGTCTTCCTAGTCTCCTGCATCCTGGGGCTCTGCATGCCTCCATTCCCATTGTTCTCCCTCTGCCTCAACACGGATCCCTCCCTCCCACCATCACAGGAGCTGCCTGGAATCTCCTTTGGGTTTTTTCCCTCCATTCCTCCTATGTCCCTTCACCACTGATTTTTTGGGCTCTGCTTTATTAAGGTGGGAGGAAGAAAAGAGCTATTGGCCTTGATTATCAGCACTAAGGACTTCAGCCTCAAGGATAACTGTCCTTGCTGAATAAAGTACTGACTGTGGCCATCAAATCACTTTCTAGCTTAATAGTATTCTTCCTGTGTGCTCTGTCCACCCTTCTAATCCATTGAAATTTCAATTGAAAAAGTCCAGAGTAGGCAGGAAGCTTTGACAATGAAAATCAGATCTTTTACACAACCGTTACAAATAAATCATTTGTTGGTAACAATTTATTTGAATCAAATATGATTAGTTGTTACATGAGGCAGCTGAAGGAACAACTGGGTCAGTTTATCCTTCTGCTCAGAGGTGAGCAGGGAGAAGTCAGCAACCTCTTCAGCCACCTCCACTGAATCCAACAGACAGTATGAGTTAGTGGGTCTTGAACTCATGAGGATACCCTGCTAATTTTTCTCCCAACTTCAGTGCTTTGAGGGTTTTCACCCAAACACCAGAATAATAGATTGCACATTAGACCTACTTTTTTCTTTCACTATTCACTCTGCACTTCAGCTACCCTTCATGCATACATGGAGAGACACAACACACCCCCCCTTCCCATCTGAGCTACTGGCAGCCCAGCTATATCCATCCTAACAAAGCCCTCTAGGGCAGATGTAAGTAAAACCAGACGTAAGTGCTTTGGGTAGCGCACCTTTTAGTCTGGTTCACTGATGTAAATGAACTCTGTCAGGAAAAAAAAATGTTTGTTTTTATGCTTCATGTTGGTTTACTGCAGCTACCATAAAAATATAGCTGAAAATGTCACCGCAAAATCACACCCTGACTGACAATGAAATACTAGCTACATCTCCAGCATAAATCTTGCATAAAGTACCAAGGTTTAGTTTCCAGGGCAAAGGGAAGCGGGCAGATCCAGCAGGCAAGAATTTAAAGGAAAAGAAAGAAGAAAGGCACCTTAGGAGAAAACAGTTATATTATTAAATAGATATTAATTCAAGTACATTAGCAGATAGTGCTGCATCCCATTAGCAGTCAGTACAACAGTAAGAATTTTTCTGTCTGTTTAAGGCCTCTGGGTAAATCTGCCAACTGTTGAATAGAAAAAGTTCCAATGAAAATATTTAGTTTTGGCAGACACAAGGCCACCTACAAGGCTTTCCATTTCCCTTTTTTTCTCCTCGTTCTCCCTATCCCAACCCCCTTGCAGCCATTAATTTGCTAGCAGCAGCTGTGATTGCCTGAGATATGCAGAGAAGCGTAAGACCATCCTGTGCCTCATGCCAATGCTGTTAGTTCAGGAATATTACAGGATTATTTTTTAAGATGTTCCTCCTCTTGTATGTAAGGCTGGAATTGAAAAAAAGGAACTTAAGAGGATTTTCATGCAGTGTGTTTGTTATTCATTTTGTTGTTGCCACAGCATGTGGGATTTGTGTGCATTTAAGATATCAACTTAACTATGTTCCCTTCACTTCATTACTTGTGTTTGCCAGCTGATGGGATGCCAAGGTGAAGAAACTGAATCAAAGAAGATTTAAAGCAAATACCATTTAGAATATGGGGCAAACATTGTAATACTAGTGAGGCGGCTAGGGAAGGGGGAGAGGAGGGGAGGAAAAGAGGTATCATGTGCTGTTTTAATAGAGGGTTCCTCTACAAAAGACTAATGCTGGGAGAAAATAGCTGTCTTGACAAAAATCATCTCAAATGTTGCCAGAGATTTCTGTTGTCATCAGTCTTTTCTTTCAAAGGATTGCTGCACTCAGGTTTTATTTGGGTATATCTTTTACTGTGTTCTGAAGTACATTCCAATCATTAGTTTTCCTTAGGAGGATAACGAAAATAAACTACTGCATTGTGCCATAGATTTTTTTTTTGTCCAATTTGTCCTGCTTCTTTACCAGATAGGCCTCATCAGTGCATGACCTTCAGATTTTGCCCTTCATCTGCTCATTCTCAGATTTTTTTTCTTAACAGGTACAAAGAATGTAAAGACTAAAAGCTAGACGCTTGGTGTATGAGCACTGCCTACATTCTCTGTGCCCTTACCTCCTTGTTTTGGGGAGCCCTATTTAGTAAGACCATGTGTTATTCCCAAGGGCAGGTGTGTGACATTACCCTTACTGTTTTCTAGCTGGCTGGGTAAAATCTGCTATCACACACCTATCTAAAATTTCATTATTCCAGAAGAGTGACAGTGGTGAGTAGTAAAAATTTTAGAGAAAAGAATGAGACATCCTGTTCCTGAAAATAATGAAATAATTTGGATCTTGAAGAGCTGACTTCTATCAGGAATTCTCACTACCTGCACTTTAGGCACTTCAAGGCTACAGTCACTTATTTTCACTCTTTTAAATAATAAAACAATATTTCATCTAGGAAACACACTAGTGTGGAGAATTCAGAAAAATTATCTCTTTATAGCTCTCTCTCCTCCATCCAGATTTTGGAAATGAGAATATTTATTAACAGTGGCAAATTGGAAAAGATACGGCCTGGTGAAGGGGAAAAGTCATTGTTACTCCTTGCAAAAATCTTTTTCGAGCAGTTTCAAAAGTCATGCACCTGCCAAGACAGCCTTAATTTGAAAGGAAAGGAGCTGCAGCCTCTTGAATCAGATAAATGTCCTGTAAGCATGAAGAGCCAGCAGCTGTTACCATGCAAAGGCCTGATTTCAAAATGGCTCACTTGCTGTCCCCCAAACCTTGCTGCATTCCGAGTTGCTGCTCCTAATATCGGATTTAGCCTTAAAATTGCATTAGAAAACCTGGAGCCATGATCCCCATTTTACAGGTGGCAGGGCAGCATGAAGACTCAGAGCAGGGAGAAGAAGAATGCAGATCTCCCAAGTGCTCAGTTAGTGTCTCAATCGTAAGTGAAGCCCCATCCCCAAGACCCCTTTGAGTGGCACATGTCACCCGACAGTCCCAGCTGTCACCGTGCCAGGGCTGCCACCGGCTGTGCCCAGACTGCAACTGTGCCAGTGTACCTGCCTTTCTGCCAGCAAGGGTAATGACAGCAGGGAAAACGGGGGCAGCAGGGGCTTTGGCACATAGTAGGAATCAAATCACATAACCAGGATCCCTGGAGTGTTTGTATGTTGGTTGCCAGCAAATGTTTGAGTGCCGGCAGCACAGCTGCTGTCACCCACAGTACTCAGAGTAATGTAGGCCATGACACAATCACACCTGTGCTCTTCTCTGAGGCTTTTGGTCACTGCTCTTGAGTCACAGCCCAGAGGCACCAGACAAGATGTTAGGAGACCTGGCTGCACATGGCTTGAGACAGGTCATTCCACTTCTGTGCTTCCATTTCTCAGGGTTTTACAGCTCTAATAATTATTCCTACATTATCATTCAATCTTTTTGTTCTCCTTTTGTTACCATACAGGTTACAAGGACGGTCTGTATCACTCTGAAGTACTTTTACTTTTTTAACCTCCACTATTTACAAAACCCCTCTTAAGAGGCTGAAAATAAAATTTCTTTATTGATTTGTTTTCTTTTTTCATTTGGTGAACATTGATTTTTTTCCTTGTGTTTTTAATGGAGCTTGAAATTAACATGAATCTGTTTGTTCAGATCCCTGTTTGAATTAGTGCAGTTTTAGTAATAAAGTTAGGTAGCTGTTACCTTGGAAACAGAGCTTTCTTTTAGCAAACACTTTAACTAACATTAGGACCTACACAAACAGAAGTAGTAAAACCAAATTCCCCAGTAAGAGATTGTTGGATGCTGGTATCAGCTGTTACCTTCAGCCTAGAACACATCACCTGCCTGATGGCAATTGTATAAAGAATGTGTTAACTCAGGGGCTTGGCTGTTTCACAGCGTTCAAGTTTTCACAAGTGCTTCTTTTCCCTTTCCATCTACTAGTGCCATGTTGTCAGTCAGCATTAGGGATTCCCTGCTTCTCACTATCCCTTAATTGCCAAGCTAATCTGAACTGCTTGGCTTAGCTGTGTGATCCTGTAAAGGTGCAGGCATACTGTGTGTACCTCTGATTCCCCAGCAGTATAATATCCAAGGTACTGGGCACGATTGTCACGGCAAGATGGCCACAGGGAGCTGATGATTAGTTGCAGGGATATACTATGCTACTACAAACACACAGGTTTGAACACTAGCCCACACACTCAGAAATGTATTAGGCCTTATCTTCTTCAGAAGTGCAGGAGGGAGCCTCGAGACAAAAATACTGAAATGCATGTGACAGTTCAGAGAGCAGTGGTACAAACACAGAGGCAAAATATATCCCACAGCCAAAACCAGAAAGCAGTTGTCCATATATAGCAACTTCACTGGACAAAACAAGAGACAGAACAGACTGAGCCATCTGTGTAAAGCTTTATCACCCGAAAATTCCTATTTACATCGGTTAGATTAGTTTTTCTCAATTTCTTTAGTTTCCAGGAATATCCAACTGGTGCACCAGGATAGGACCACTCCTCTTCTTTCTTTCCCCTGAAAAAAAAAGTATTTAGCAAAGACTAAAAATCCTCCAGAAGAGCAGAATTGTTTCAACACCTTCTTCAGAGGTATGATTCATGTATGTGTGACTTTCTTTGACCATGAGGCTAAAGGTGTTTCAGCCATGCTTGCTCAGATTCCAATTAAAAATGAATAAAAATAAAAAACTGAAGGAGAGATGATATGCTGTTCTGCTGAGATTTGTTGTTTTATGATTGTTTTTGGCTTTCAATATCACCTTCAAAAAATCCAAAACTTATAGCTTTGCAAAAACACCAACTGGCTGGTTACTTATTCAACCCCCTGTATCTCTTGTGGACAGGCAGCAGAGCAATGAGGAAGAAAAGATAATACTTAGAGTAACCTCAGCATTAACATATGCAGCATAATAGATGAGTAGTCACCACATTTGAAGAACAGTTCATGAAGCAAAGTAGAAATGATGTGTGTGCAGGATATAATTACAGCAGTAATGTAATAACATTCCATGTTAGATTATTAGGGGTCTATTCTGCCCTTGACATGCCTACATAACTCCCATTAATGTTAATTGAGGTTATGCACGTGAATCAGCAACTGAGCAAATCACTAAATTAATTACATGTAAAGTACCTGTTTCATTTTTTCAAACCTGCTGATATGTTTGGTTGGTGCAAATGCTTATAGTCCAGGAATGAATTACCACAGTGTGGAGGAAAAGGGACGTGGGAAAGACTACTTGGATTTTAAAACCCCATGAAATGAAATTAAGTTTCGAAAAACAGCCAAGGGATAGTGGGAATAATGATTCCTAGACAGGGCTTCCTGTACATTCTTCAGAAACCCTGGGACTCTGTTTGAATAAGGTAAGAGAGACTCTTGCTTTTCTGTATCACCTCCTGCAGAGGACTGGAGCTTTGGTTAACTGGAGCTTTGGTAAACAAAGGTGTTAAACTCTGGCTTTGCGAGGAAAGGCGGCAGCTATTGTGAGTGCAGCCATAAGAACAACAACAGGCTTGGGTAAGGCATAGAGCTACTATTTTTTTTTCCTGCTTGGCAATTGCAACCCCCACTTTCTGTCCAGGAACGCTTTGATCAAGCAGATGTGATGACAAGGATCTGTGTGATAACAAAGTCTTTGCATATGGTGGGAGAAGTTTGGGCTTGAAATTCAAAGCGTGTTTCACTGAAGGGTCTCATTCTGCAAACACTTATCCCAGAGTTTGAAGGGTGGAGACTGTTACACAAGAAACAGAATCAATACTCTCACTCTTTGTTTCATTTTTGGTTTAAGCACCAAGAACTCTTGAGCATTCAGTACTCCTGTGGTGCTAAAACTGGGTGCAAAGAACAAAAAGTGCCTCCTGGAGAAAGGAGCAGGGTAGTAAATACCCTCCATCATCTGTACCTCTAATATTGCCTCCTTCTGATGCTATAATTAGAGCAGAGCTGGATTGTCAGCCTTTTCCACAGCAGGAGCCCCCTGGAATCCCCTTCTCAGCTGAGCGGGATCTAGAAGGGATTCCCCCACCCATTTAGCAACCGGAGAAGGCCTGGATAGTCATAAAACCCTGGCACCTGTTTGTGGTCCCCCACTGGGAGGGGGGACAACTGCCCCACACTCAGACTTCCTGAAATAGAGCAATATCTACAATACAACCAACAGAACCCCCCTCACTCTAGATTAGAAAGGATGCCTGAGCTTTAAAACCTTTATTTCACATCTAGTAAACAGCCTCTCTTGTTTCATCTGGACCTCTCTGAAAGAGCAACTTCTGGAGTGGCTTTAGTTACTGAGAGCTCCGCTGCCCCCACAGATAGCTTGTGGCCCAGCTCCCTGTGTGTACTGGCTGGCATTAGAGCATGTTGGACGTGCTTAGCCATGTAAAGAGGCCCAGCTTCAAAGACTTAGGCTTACAGGATCACCTCCTCTCTGACTTAAGGGGAACTTAAGTTTCACCTCAAGACAGTGTGGATGCAGCTGCTGCAGTAAAGTGAAGCTAACCCTGGTCAGCTGCATGGCAGATTGGGTTGCCAATTTAATTATCAGTAGCATTACTTTCTGTAATTCTTAATAGATATTTATACCCATTTATTTGTAATAATTTGCACTTAGGAGTACCTTGTCATCAATGGTGGTATAAAGAAGGCCAATCAGAGGTATAAGCAAGGTGAGCAGTCGCCCAGGCTGGCAGAGAAAGAAAAGTGGTAAAATTGCATCTTTAAGTAAGATCTCACTGCAGTGGCTGTGGCATCATCCCTAGCCTGCACTGGTTCAGTGCCAATGGCATAGCTATTCCCACAGGTCCTATTCTTCGTGAGGAATAACGAGCAGTGATGGCTCTGCTGCCTTGGTGCCTGGCTTACCTCTGTCTCCCTCCCTCACAGATGAAGACAGACATCCTATACAGAAATTATGCTTCCCAGTGGCAGGGAAATACAGGTAGGATATAATAAAGGTGTCCAGAGACAAACTCATGTTTCTTCCTCCTCTCTCCCTGCTCTTTGGTACGTGTCTCAGTGTTGTCTGGGTGGAACTCCCTCAGCAGAACTATAGAAGCCAACTGCAGGGCGGGGGAAGCTGTGCTCAATGCCTCAAAACGCTCAAGAGAGATGGTGCTTAAAGAAACTGCAGCAAAGGAACCCCAGTGCAGGTGAGATGGTCTACTTTACCCTCCTTTGCACCCTGCACTGGGTACACCGCTAAGGAATTGGAAGTTGTCATAGAGAAAGGACTGGTCTTTGCCACAGAAAGCTAAAAAGCTAGCACCTAAAAAACCAATTAGAGTATAGGGATCAGATACTCAGATGTCAAAAATTACTTTTGATGCTTAACTTCAAACATTTATGTTTAATAATACAGATGTATTTATTTGCTTGAAAAGTATAATTACTTGTTCATCCCTTGGTTCTATTCAGTTGAGTCTACAGATGTCTCCAAAAAGCATTCAAGGGTATGGAATTGATATTTTAAGAAGGAAAGGTGGACCTTGTGAACATAGGACTGGCTTTCCACTTATGTCTACATTCCTAAGTGTTTGGCTCAAAATCTCAGTGGCTGCTCACTTCTGTTTAAAAATTACAATTACAAAACAAAGAGAAAACAGCATGTGAAAATGCTCACCAGCAGGTTTCATCCTGTTTTGCAAAGGACAGCTATCTTACTGTTCTCATTCGAAAAAGAGGAGACTGGCACTCCGGAGAAACTCTGAGTAGTCAGGCAGCCACTAAATGGCAGATTCATTTAAATGAGCTCTTGTTCCTTATCATATTGTGCAAGTTTCACCACCTGAACTGTGCCTGGATCCTGTTCCCATAAGAGGTCAAATTCAAGATATCAGAAAACCTTATCACCTCCAGAACGACTTTATGTCTCCAGCACATACTGCCTTTCTACGACATCACCTATGTATACAGGCTCAGTGGTCTAATGATTAAATACTCAGGTATCAAACATCCAGTAGCTGGAAATTTTACTCTGCAATTCCACAAATATTGATTAATTGACCTGAACTCTTCTGCACTTTATGGCATATTAGAAATCACATCTTACTAGGGCCACTCCTTTTGCATTACCAATTGCACTTCAGCCTAAATATTCAACTCCAGTTTGTTCTGCTTAATAAAATTCTGGGCACGTCTGTGCTGAGAAATAAGTGATAAATAATGTGAATAGATGACAGGTCAGGGCAGTGGAGACTTTCACTTAACTAAGCTTCCATCTCTGTGTATACTGATTGTAAGACAGCCCAAAACCAGTACCCTCCATTGGAAAGAGGAATCTTTTCCACTGTTTCTTCTTGATTGAATTTTATTGCTGTCTTGCTCAGCTCTGCTTATGGTCTATTTTTGAGTGCTCCACAGGCAGTCTCCCAAACTCTTTGCAGTTAATCTCCCACCCATCCCCAACCAACACAAGAGGCCTGACTGCATTGCCCATCAGTTAGGTCACTAATCCTGGGTTGTGGTAGTCAGTGGCCACAGTCAGAGCAGCGTGCAAGCCCTGGTGTACCTCATCCCTCACCCTGTCCCCACCCTCCCCTTGGGGCTGGCCAGCCTTGAGGCCCTGAGGCTCTCAGCTGGGCACCCTGGGCTCCAGCTCCCACTCGCCCATGGTGGCACAGTGCAGGCAGGAGCCAACACAGCGCCTGGGAGCACCAAAGGCAGTCCCGAACAAGTAGCCACCACTGACAAACAGTGACAGGATCTGAAGGAATGACTTGAACTTGTCTCGGGAGGTTCAGGTTGGATATCAGAAAAAGGTTCTTCACCCAGAGCAGGGTTGGGCACTGGAACAGGCTCCCCAGGGAAGTGATCACAGCATCCAGCCTGACAGAGTTCAAGAAGCGTTCGGACAATGCTCTGGGGCACATGGTGTGACTCCTGGGGATGGTTCTGTGCTGGGCCAGCAGTTGGACTCAATGATCCTTATCAGCCCCTTCAAACTCAGAACATTCTGTGATTCTGTGAACCCAAGAACACCGGAGAACAGTATTGTTCTATCTTGCCCCTCGCAGCACTTTGCTCCTCACTCATCCCGAATTAAACACAAACCCGAGCAGCAAATGTTACCCTAGATACGCAGAAGTCGGGCGAGGGAAGGAGGAAAAGGGAAGACAGGGAGAAATAAGGAAAAATAAACAAAATAACCCGCCAAGCCCCATCCCTGCGCCACACGCCAGCAGCCCCGAGGAGCCCGGCGCTGCCTCCCCGCCCGCGGCGGAGGGGCGGGCGGGCAGGGCAGGGCGGAGGGCGCCGGCCGAGGGGCGGGTGCCGCGGGCGGGCAGCGCCGCGAGCGCAGGGCGGGCGCCGGGGGCGGGAATGCGGAGCGGCGGAGCCGGAGACAGCCCCGGGAGGGACCGGCCGGCCCCGCGCCCCGAGCCTGAGGCGCGGCCGCCACCTGCTGTCGGCTGGAGGAAGCGCCGGGAAGGAGCGAGCCCGTCCGTGACGGGAAGCCGGGCTCGCCCGAGCGGCTGGACGGCCTCCTCCCTCGCACTCCGACATTTCCTCTGCAAACCCTCTGAAAGGACCCGCCGGCTGAAGAGAAGCAAAATTCACTTCTGGCGCTTTGTTCGCCCCCGGCTGATTTCAGGCTTAAATTAAGGCACAATCTGGCTACAAGGGAGCGCATATCTCCTGGGTGTCTCTGGGCAAGGCAAGCCTGAAACACCCCAAATGGAACCAACGATCGGTCAGGAGCAGCTGGAACTGGACAGTGGAATAGGCTAGGAACAGGGCAAACCCCACCTTTTTTTTTGCTATTTTTTCCCCTTTACTTTGCTTTTGATGTGCTAATAATACTCGTTTCACAGACAGATCCCAGGCTGATGCAGATCACACCACATCATCGTAATATCCCCCTCACACCCTTTCTCTTAAACGCTGTAGCCACAGAGTGCTGTCGGCCATTTCCAAGGAGATGTCAAGGTGTTTCAAGCAGGGATTTGTTTCTTCTCCACTTTGTTGGAGGTAATAAATTGATGACGGACAAACAATTATCACCACTGCAGTGAAAGGGTAGATATACACTGTTATGAGTGAGTGACTTCTGAGTATGGGAAGACCCAAGACCAGGAGAGAAGTTTCTTACCTTTGATAAGAGGTAAACACTGTTGCCTCTCACTGCTTTGTTCACAAGCATGAGAGCCAGGATACAGTCCTGTGGGTTTTAGAAAGGCGAAATAAGGTCGGAGAGGATGCTTACTTGGTTAGAAAATATTTATTCCTCTGTACCTGTATTGATTACTTTTAGGTATGAATAGCAATGGCATTCTTATCCTCCAAATGTTCGTTCTAGTCAATAACAAAATTAATTTGTATACCAACAAATCCGCAACTATCCAGGAGGCAAATGAGCTCAGTATATAATAGAGGGGAGAGTTTTGGCAAAAGGGAGAGTATAGAAAGAAGCCTGCTCATAAGAATTATTGATAAAAGAATTACATGTTTATAGAATCCAATTCTCTGACTTGAAGCATTTTATATGCTCAGTCCTTAGCGATAACCACCACCATTTCAACAATTGCTGTTTGCTGAAGAAAATTGATTTTAAAATCTCCCTGATTCATTTACAAATTACTGTTATTTTTCTGCTCTAAAGTAGCACCCCAGACACTGTGGCACAGATTAGGGCTCCACCGGGGTAGGTGCCTTGTAAACTCATGACACATCACCAAGGAACTGGATTTCTAAACCTCACAGCTCAAAAGATTCATGAGTATGTATTTGTGTGTGTGGTACTGAATGACTGCACTAAAGTCAACACTTCGATAAAAGCATTTATTTATTAGAGCCTACACAGGCTCTTAAGTGCTGAAAGGTACCTTAAAAAAGGTTGCATCCATACATAAAAGTCTCTAACTCACTCAAAACCCAAATTCAGCTGGTGTTGCAGCCACTGTGGACTTTCTGAGCTCCTTAAAGGTGCAGAGAAGCTGGGGAAACTGGTTGAGTGCAATTCACAGGTACTTTTGGCCTCTGTATGTGCCAACCCAAAACTGAGGGCAAAGAGGGCAACACAGGAGGTTGCAGGAGTACAATAGGATGCAAAAACCTTTGAAAAACAGTCTTGCATGGCAAATGCTCACTCACACTGGTTCTGCTCAAGAGATGCAGTGAACAGGCCCCTTCCCTCCTCACAAGTAGGATTTGCAGGGTGATGTGTTAGCCTCAGTGCTGGAGATGTAGGAGGTAAGAACACCTAAAGAGCACATGGTCCAAGAAGTGCAAGGAAAAATACACTGGGGGACCTGCAATTCAAAAACGTTGCCACCAAAACCTGCCAATAAGGAAAAACAGAACATAAAGAAGCAGTATTACACAGGAAACATCTGACAGGAGCAGGAAATTATCACAGTTGCAGTGTCTGAATAACAAGACTTACCTTCCTTTCAAGCTCAATATGGGCAAAATGAATGAAACCACATTTCAAGGTCAAGTGATCCCTTGCCACAGACTGTACCCACAGGGAAAAGGAGTGTTTTGAGCAGTGCAAAACACAAAGTAGAAGCAAGTGACGTGGGGGAAATCTGCCCTCAGACAAAAGCCTGTTCTGAGCCAATGCACCTTAGGTTGAAACTCTGGGGGCACGTGGGTTCTGGAGCACTGGTGGTGCACTTTATCCCCCAGCAGAAGCTGGGGAATACACACACAGAATGCACAAGGACAAGGAATGCAGCTGTGACCTGGATGTGCCAGAGTATCTGTGTAGTTGGTCCATCTACCACCAAAACAGGTGAAATACAAGTCTTGAGCAAAGCAGATGAACAAACATGACAAAAGCTGCTCTGGACTCTGACTCAAAGCACAAGGCAATTAAGGGAAGTCTCCTGTGGCAAGCCACATGCAGTACCCACAGCTCCAGTGCATATGATCAGTCTGTAACAAGGAAATACCAAAGATACATACAGCAATGGGTGTCTCAAAGCATCCTGACAAGCATTTCACCATTATGAAAAACAACTGATAGCATCCTTCTCTCGGATGCTAAACAATTTAATGGACAAATATCCAGTCATAACATTACCAGATTTCACAGTAATGCTGGTTTTTTTCAAGTCTCAGCTTCTGGAAGCATTATGTGATTATGGAAAACACCCAGTTTTATTCTGGTTTTGGTTTTATTTTTACTTTAGTTTCTATTCTCCATGTATCTGTAAAGAAAAGCTCAAAAGCCACGAATGCTGAAAGATCCTGCACTTTGGTCACAACAACCCCATGCAGCACTACAGGCTGCAGCCAGAGTGGCTGGAGAGCAGCCAGGCAGAGAGGGACTTGGGGGATCTGATTGACAGGAAGCTGAACATAAGCTAGCAGTGTGCCCAGGTGGTCAAGAAGGCCAATGGCATCCTGGCCTGTATTAGGAATAGTGTGGCAGCAGGACCAGGGAAGTCATTCCTCCCCTTTACTTGGCACTGGTGAGGCCGCACCTGGAGTACTGTGTCCAGTTCTGGGCCCCTCAGTTCAGGAAGGATGTTGAGGTGCTGGAGCAGGTCCAAAGAAGGGCAACAAGGCTGGTGAAGAGATTGGAGCACAGGCCCTATGAGGAGCGGCTGAGGGAACTGGGGCTGTTCAGCCTGGAGAAGAGGAGGCTCAGGGGAGACTTTATTGCTCTCTACAACTACCTGAAAAGAGGTTGTAGTAAAATGAGGGTCAATCTCTTCTCCCAGGCAACCAGCAGTAGGACAAGAGGGCACAGTCTTAAGCTGTGTTGGGGAGGTTTAGGTTGGACATTAGAAAAAAGTTCTTTACAGACAGAGTGATTGGACATTGGAATGGGCTGCCCAGGGAGGTGGTGGATTCACTGTCCCTGGAGGTATTTAAGAAGAGACTGGATGTGGCACTTAGTGCTATGGTGTAGTTGACAAGGTGGTGTTAGGTCAAAGGTTGGACTAAGGGATCTCAAAGGTCTTTTCCAACCTAGTTGATTCTGTGATTCTGTGACAAATTCAAACTCATATATATAATATATGCATATATACATATATATATATGTATGTTTATATATATATATGTTATAACCCCACTTCATGGTTTGACATAAAATTGTTTAGAACCTAAGGCCTTGGCAATACTTGATCATCAATGTCCAGGCATGGCCTCTGGGGAGAAAAACATATGGAGTCATATTGCTGAACATGAAGTCACAAGAGTGACAACAGCAAATTCTTGGCTGCTAGAAACCGACATAGTTCCACAGTTTCATAGCTCAGCAGTTGGGTCATGAACTAAATCCTAAAATCAGGGAAAATAGAAAATTCTGGGAATGCAGGCTTTTCAGCTTGCTTCACACCCCTCAATCTTTTGTTAAACTTTTTTTTTTTTTTTTTTGGCATTTGCACAGAAAACATGTCAGTGTGTCTTTTACAGCACTCCAAGGAAGAAAATTCAAGCTGCTCTGCCTGATATTAAAAGATGTGGCATTTGGTAATATTTGGATGCAATCCAACTGCTAAACTGCTGAACTGCAGTTTGTAACACAAGCACACCATGAAGGGAAAGCAGCAAAAGACAGATGAAAATGAAATTTATCAACAGGCATAAAAGAACATGTGAGCAGAAAGCAGCAGGAGGGATATCCAGTGTGTGAGAACGGAGAGATGGATACCAAGCACATTAGCAGCGGTATTAGTTTATTTAAACACGGCCACATAATGAAGCTGAGCACTGGCATCATGATAAATTGTAGCAGAGGAATGAGCTTTGGAGTAAGTGAGTGGAAGCACAGCATGTGGCCAAATGTGTGATGGCATGTGAAATGAGAGTGACCCACCTGGAATATGTCAGATGCTGAAGACCATTGCTGGCTACTTGCTCAAATGACAAAAACAGAAGTTGCAATATGTAGGATTAATACACTTTAGAAGAGACAAATTCTCATGCTATTAAAAAGATCACAGTCTGGTCACAAAAGACTCATAGCTCTGTAACCCCCAAGTATTTAGTTGTTCAAAAAGTCCATCTGTGTTACACGCATTCGAGTGTTAATAATTAAGGCTGGGATATCAACCTCAAGCTCTGAATTTTCCCAGATACTGTCAGTTTCAATCTGACTCTTGCCATCACTATAGCATGTTTTTGCTTTTAAAAGGAATGGTAAGGTCCTAGGAATATGACATCAGCCTTCCTAATGAGAGAACCACAGAAAATAGGGCTGGAAGGGACCTCGCAAGGTCATCTAGTCCAGCCCTCTGCCCTAAGGCAGGATCAATTATACCCAAATCATCCCTGACAGAAGTTTGTCTAACCTGTTCTTAAAAATGTCTGGCAATGAAGATCCACAACTCCCCAGGCAATCTGTTTCACTATTTCACTACTGTTACAGATGTAAAGCCTGTCGTAATGTCTTCCTTAAATCTCCTTTGCCACAATTTAAATCCATTAGTTCTTTCTGTATTCCCAGTGGACACAGAGAACAATTTATTACTTTCCTCTTTGCAGCAAGCTTTACATGTCTGAAGACTGGTAGCACAGTCTTATGCCTTTCCCTGCATCCCCTTTCTCAAGTTCTTTCAATCTGTCT
This sequence comes from Manacus vitellinus, assembly GCF_001715985.3. Lineage (NCBI taxonomy): Eukaryota > Metazoa > Chordata > Aves > Passeriformes > Pipridae > Manacus > Manacus vitellinus. The sequence goes on along the minus strand of NW_021940535.1, from coordinate 10,166,862 downwards.
TCACAGGTCATGCTTTCTGCTGGATTTCCAACTGGACTGCATCTTTCTTTTTTGAAGCGTAGTGCACAAAAGTAGACACAATTCTCCAGCTAAGGTTTGAAGCAGAGAATAAATAGGGTGAGATTATTTCACATTTCTTCTCCATGACAGTATTTTTAAAGCTGAAATGGCACTAGCTTTCCTCACACTGTGGCCTGCGTTCAGTGTTTAATTCCCAGCAGTCACAAATCCCCTCTTGCAGAATAATGACCACTGATTCAGTTGCTGCCATCATTTGTGCATGTTGTTGGCTATAGGAATTCACTGGCAAGATCCTGGAGTGTTCAACACTTAACTTGTTTGAATCTAAACCCACTCACTTCAGACTACCTTGTTTAGTAAGGAGCTCATGTATCTATCAGTGTCATTTCATTGAGAGCACTGCAGTAACATCAGAAAATAATTTAGCCCAAGTTGCCCATCCAGCATAGAGGAATTTAGCAATGGTTCTTACCATTAGTACCATATTTAGTATACTCTGAAATAACCTGAAACACAAGGATGTCAGTTTAGAGGAGTTGAAGCAGCTTAAAATACAGAAAATTACTCATGAAATGTTATAGCTCAGAGCTGCCAAATTAGTTTTTCACCTGAAATAGAATTACAAGTTACCCATCCACTGTTTAAAAGCATATTAAGCATTTAAATGAAATTTTTTAATTGCTCTGAATTTGACCCTCATCTAATTTTGATTTTTACCAAGTATTTTAAGCAATTTGGAATGATTTAAAATTTATATTGGAACACTAAGTAGCTCAAAGGAACAAGTCTTCTAACTCCCATCAAACTCAGATGCATAATTCCCACAGGTGCCTTTGAAAATCTCTATTTTCAGTGTTGTTGTCCATTTGATAAACAGCTCAAAAATCCTTGGCTTTTTACACAAAGCTCATCTGCCTGAAATAATTTATGAAAATCATAACATTGATTTAAGCTCTTCTCAGTGCTCCATAAATTTTATGCAGCCCTTAAATTATAAAGCTGCTGCTGCTGTGGCACTCATCAGAACAATGCTTAATCTCTTCTCTCAAGATAGTTGGCATGTCAGAGGAGAAAAGAAGGGAGTCGGGCAGCTGAATTGTTTGTTTCAATTTAACGGGGCAGAATAAAACAGCCTAGATGCCAGGGCTCTAGTCCCAGTGAGACTGTGTGCATCCAGGTTTTACTGCAAAAATAGATGTTCTAACCTTCCCCTGCTTTTCCTTGGGTTTAAATCAGAAAATAACTTTCATTGATTTCACAGGGACTCTTTTTGCACACATCATCAGGTTTGTGATACTTGAAATGTTCCCTGCCTAATTTATAATCAGTGTGTTCTCATTCTCAGATATACGACAACAAAATTTCGCATCTGTACTAGGACTGTTTTATTTTTTTTAATCTCTACCTTCTTCAGCAAAGATTAAAAACATTTTTGGAGCTGAATATAACGCAAGGTGAAAATAAAGTCCTAGCATAGAGAAACTATGTTTGAATGGACTCCTTTACTCTTAAATTTGGCCTGGTCACATATTAAAACTGCAGACTCCTTTATTAAGATTTTGGCTTGTGCCAGCTAACTGAGATTAAGAGTACATCTGTTTTTCTGGTGAAGTCTCATCTGGAGTAGCCCAGTTTTCAAAGGCAGAGTGGCCTGGACATTATTAGACTCAGTCTTTTCAGTGTTTCATCCTGGGGATCCAAAGTCAGCAGCTGCTATAGTCTTTTTCTTAGCACTGACTTTCCCACTCTTTCCACTCTCCCGGTAACATTCCCTAGTCTGTCATTCAGAGAGTCGTCATCTTTAAGGGATGCATTTCAACCTTTCTCTACTCACGCTTTTCTCCCACGTAACCCTCTGAGTTTCATCCTTCCTCATGTGCTGTTTTTGCTCAGAGGTATACAAACCATCTGTGCCTCTAATACAATGTTCTTAAATAGCCTCCAGGCAGATCTCTATGGTTTTTAAGTACTTCTCTTTGCCCTTCAGCCTGCTGTTAACCATTTTCCTCATAGTTTTATAATCTGCCCTTTTAAAGTTCTTTGTTACTGTGCTGTCCCTAAGGGAACAACTCTTTCATGATATCAAAACTAAAAGTGTGCAGTGATCAGCGTTACCCCACAGAGGTTTGACAACACCTTCCTCTAATAACTTCTGCCTCTTACAAGGTAGTTCCCTCTTGCCCATGGCCTTAACTAATCAGGCATTGCACTGTGGATGGCCACAAGAGTCAAGGAAAAGGAATCCTTTGCCATATGGGTTGGAATGGCACCAAAGCCACTTTACATCTCCTGATAAGAGGAAAAAACCTGCTTTTGCCAGCTGTTGCTTTACCTCCAACAAAAATAAGAAGTGATAATGGGGTAAACACTATAGAATTCAATCTTGTATTATTTTCCTGACTGGTCCCATTCATTTTCCCCGGGAGGAAGTTACTTTCCAGGGGCTGGTTCTGAGATTTTACAGGTTCTCAAAATCTTGAGGAAGCCTGCAGGAGATTGCAGTCACTCATGTGTGCTGTGTCTCCAGTGGTTTTAATGGCTACCATTGTGACTGCTGCCTGCGGAATGCTCTCAGGGAAGTGGGGCAGAAGGGGAGGTCTACGACATGAAAAATGTCTCTGCAGACTAATATCTTGCTCTAGGAATGGGAACAAAGGGATGATACTGAGGAGGCAGCTGATACACCAGCCTTTCTGTTTGCTGAATGCACAAAGGATTGATTTATGGCATCTTGCCACAGGAGAGGCCTATAGGTTATTAACCAACTTCAATGGACAAACACTTGCTGAGACTGCATATCATTCCTCTTGTGCTGTACAAAAGGTAATGACTCATCTTCAGGCATGCCTGATGTCCTTGAGAATGCAATTGGCTCTGCACAGCCAAGTGAAGCATTACTTAGTTAATACACTACAGCAGAAGGGAAACAATCAGCTGAAACGATGACATTGCTACTTCCTGCTTCATTATAAATCTGCAGCTTCCTAACAGGATTATATACTGAAGCACTGCAAAAAAGGACGTTAAGTCATGTGATAAAACTTAAAAAATGTGTAATTAAAACAGTTAAATACAGGCTTCTTGTGCTCAGTGTCTACAAAACACAATCTTTGATCCTCCAAATGATATTTCTTGGAAAAGCGCTGGACTCAAAAACTATAAGAATAGAATTCTGACTCATCCCTTCCTCTTTAAGCCAATTAAATGTACACTTGCAGTATAACAAATTTCATTTTATTTCAGACTAGAAATACAACCAAAGGTATGAACTCCAAGGCCACTTGCCCCCATGTGTGTTTTCTTGGTCATTCTGTCCCCTGTTCTTCCAGTTCTATCTCAAAATGCAGTATTCTTGATGATTCACCTTGATTCCTATTATTTGGAGAAAGATCTTGTTTCTTCAAAAGAAATGAAGGTAACAGAGCATCTCACCTTTCCTAATGACATCCAAGCACCTCTGCAGTGTAAAAAGCCTCCACTATAAGCATCTATTGCTGCAATGCTACAGTTCACCAGGTTTGTTCCAGCTTACTGCTCAGCTAACACCATCAATAAATGTTTTAGTATTAATGAACCACGAAATTTCAAGTATTTTACTAATAAAAACTGTACAAGGTTGCTATATTAGGTAATGGGCCACATCTGACCAAGATTCCCATAATAGGCAACAAGCCTCAGCTACTCTCACCTTGCTCCTTCAGCACTTCCCTCACACTTAGCTGGGCAAGCCCCATGAGAAAATAAATACATATACCTTCACCTCTGTGGCAGGGGAAAAGGACTGTGGATGGAGGGAGGGAAGAACAAGAGAGAAGGAAAACCCAGGAAAATTGTCCTTTCCAGTCCTAGCCTCACGTTCCACGTACTTACTTTGGTTTCCCCTTTATTACAAAGTTCTTGTGATTATTAATTTTTCCATGATCCATTGCTTAAGGAAGTGATTGCTTAAGCCAGTTCCACATTTCTTTCCTAAATGAAAGAGTAATTGTTCTCTTTAGTCACAGGTTTCACGGGGAGTTGATGGCGTGTGTGATTTTCCTGGTGCGTCATGTTAAGAACACTGAATTTTTACATGACTACCTGACTAAAATGCTTTTGTGCATCACTCACACGTCTTAATAAATATATCCAATCAGTTATTGTTAGGTGAGCTGGGAGTAATATACAATGAACACAACGAACACAAAGGTCTCCTCCTGGTCAGAGCACTACAGTCGTAGTTGGAATAAAGGAAACAAATTGGGTTTCTGTATCCACCTTTCTTTCCCCTGCTGTGTTGCCTGAAGAACAACATACCTTCCATTATATTACTCTCAAGCAAACCCAATTAATTTATTTGCATTCCAAACATCTGTCATGAAGTTGCAGGGCAAGACGCATGATTAAACAAAAGTATTGCACCCAATATTTTGAGATAATCCTCTTTTTACTGGACTCCAGTCTCCCACATCTTTCTCTAAAAATGCTAATTTTTGTTTAAATGCAATTACTAATAAGATTCAAACAACATCTTATTTTGAACGTGCCAAATTAGCTGCATATTTGTGAGGTCCTCTATAATTTTAAGGCAAATCCAAATTCCCTCTGATCCTTGGCAAGCATTTATAGCCATGTCTCCTAAACTGCCTCACAGCTAAAGTGAAGAGCTTCCAGGCTGTGCAAGAAGAATGTAAGCAAGTACATTTCTGTGCTGACGAAAAGAGCCAGAAAAGTTTAAGTAAGCAGTCAATGGTTAATTCATTCGTTCAGATGACTGTCATCAAGTGAGAGTATTTACTCAGTTGTTGAAATACGCCCAGATATTCCTTTGGTATGCTGGAATGCTACAAGACTTCTCATGGGTGTAATCTATATATATATTTAATAGATTCAAACAAGTTTAAAGTATACAAAATAAATGGAAATATGAACTCCTGGGAACCTTTGGTTCTGTACTTCTTCTTCCTAAGTTTGCTCTTCTTTTTTATATATGCAGAATACAGACAAATTATGTGTTTACAAAAGTAACGTCCTCATGGGAATAGTCAGGTTGTCACCCTGCACCTCTTTGGCAATTCTAATATGAGACCAGTGCTACAAGAAGATTTTAATATCCATTTATAGGACAACGCAGAAAGAATCACCCTGCAGAATTTACCTCCTCAGGAGTCTTTCTGCTGTGCCTTTTGCAACCAGTCATGCCTGTCTCATATTGGCCTTTTTAGCCACCAGCGTGCCTGTAACAAACGTGGGTAGAGCCCTTCCCAAATCTTCATTTGTGAAGCCCAGCCATGACTGACAGGTCTGGCTTCAATGTTCTGAAAGGACAACAGATCTATTCATTTTCAAAATAAGGGTAACAGGCACTCACACAAATACTGTGAAACAGTATGCAGATTTGTATCTGATATTATGCTGCAGTAAGCTGGTATGTACAGAGACAGGTAGCAGTTACAGGAGGCTTTAATGTCACGTGACAAAAAAAATCTCATCTTATGTACTGAAATTTTTATTAAAATATCTTTGGACCACTTAAAAGAAAACATAATTTATTGTTTAATACCAGACGAACAAACAAAAATCAGCTGTTTCACACAGCAACTTGAGATTTGCTCCTCAGTGAAGCTTTACAGGCCAAATAATTTCAAATGTCCTGTCACACAGCAGAAGAACTGGTTTCATAACCCTGTAACAGCAGTAATCTCAGTTCTTGCTTATATATGGTTACAGAACACACCATACTTCCAAATAATTTCGAAGTCATTAGTCCTATTTCCAATTCCTTATTCTCCCCAATCCCATCAGCTCTCAGTGTCATTTTGAATTTCAGCATTCTGTTACATAAACGGTGCTGAAATGGTCACTTTCAGTGTACTTTACACTGGCAACTAAAATATTTTAAAACTTTGTATCACAGCTATAATGTTTCCCAACCTAAATTTCCCGTTTAAAACTTCCTACTTGAAGAATAAAATAATGCTTTTCCCCAGCTTAAAAATAAAATACATCTTTTTAAACAAGCTGTCTGAGATCCCAAATAATTATGAACACATAGGTAGCCAACTGGAACAAGCATACTTTAAGCCCAAAATACCATCAAACCACTGAGCCCATCCGTGTCAAGTCTGAAGTGTACAATCTCCAGTGGTTTAGGCTCCTTTTGCATTAGTTGATAACATCAACTACAATCAAAATCTTTATATCTTGCTATTACAATCAATTCAAACAAATTTGATGTTTCTTGGACTGCATTCACCAAAGACAGGATTAGGACTAAGTGATTTTATCAACTGCAATGCTCTGCAAAGAGCTAGTCTGCCAAACCGCAAGTGCAAAGGTTGTGCAAACTTTTGTTAAGCTGTGAGACAGAAAACTTCAGTCTCTCTTCCACAGAAATGAAGTCTCCCTCTTTTGAATGTCAATTCAACAATAACAGGTAAAACCCACACAACTGCCAACTAATGCTATTTAATATAGAGGAAATACATTTTTAGCAATGGAGGGCATTTTAAAATGTATTGACTGAAAATTTACATAAGCTGCATATGTACAGGTATATTTTGCTAGTCATTTGTGACCTCAAATAGCTTTTACATACATGGTTAAATTCTCTTTAAAAATAAAGACATAATACACTGTTCATACAATTACAGTTGAACTGCAAAGACTTAGTTCTAGCTAATTTTATACTATGTTTCTCTAGTTGGACTATAACAAAGTAAGAGAATACTCAAACACCATGCTTCAATTCCTATGAAAGCCCTCAATGTTACTCAGATTTCTAGAAAGGCAAGTAAAATATAAAAAAATACAACCCCTAATCATCATTTTCCTCATCATCAAATGAGAGAAGACTGCTATTTTTTACTTGCTTAGCTGTACTCTGAGAAGTAGTTGCTTCTCTCTTAGTTTTCTTTGTTTCTTTCATCTTCTTACTTGAACTTACATTGAAGTCCAAACACTTCTCTGATGAACGTTTGGCTGGTTTCCTGAACATAATTTTTCCATCAGCAGGCTCTGGTTCATCATCTGTAATAAAGACAGTAAAATCAGAACTCATCTGGACATGCTCACAAATATTCACAGACCTTCACTATTACCTTGAACCACTATGATCTTGAACCAAGATCAGCGAGACCCCCAAAAGAATACAACAGTCATGAAAATATACATTTTGGCCACAAAGACTGTATCTATGAATGTCCTCCATATGCACACACCTGTTCCATGGCAACCAGCCCTTTAAGACAATCCTCCTGCAGTTCCTGTTAGAAATGGATTTTCACTAACCAGAGTTCTAACTTAGAAGAGACTGTAGGAAGTAGAGCTTTTCCAACACACTCAATTCATGTCCACTTACCAAAGTGGGGAGGACAACTTCATAGGATCCTCTAATCTCACTTAAGTATTTGTAAAATTCATGACAACAAATGCACTTATTTCAGAACTATGCTATTCTATAAAGAACAAAATAGCACGTATAAAAGAAAAAGCTTTTTTTTTTTCTTCTAATATATTCTGTTCTGCTGAGACAGCTAAGATCACATGGTCATAAACTGCCCTTTTAATATCATAATAAATGAAAGTTTCAGGGTTTCTTTGTATCTGCAAAATCATCAAACTATTCCAACTCGCTAATTTTGCTCTAGAACACGCAGAGAAGCAGACAACAATCTTAAAAACAAAAGTCTCTTTCATGATTATCAGGCAGAGGGGGAAAGCTACTGCAAAGAAACAGCATCAGGGCAGTACTTCTGGAAAAGAAAGCATAACTGTAAATGAATCAGACACAAAGGCTTATGCTGCAGTAGTTTGCAATTTTTATAATGTATATGTGACAGGATGTTCAAGAGCCATAGGTTCTATGCAAAATATTTTTACTAAATTACTTCTGTGAAATTCATTATTCAACAGAAATGTGTTTGACATGATTATGTGCTTTTTAATTATAACCAATAAATATCTTTTCTCTTTAGCACAAATCCTTTCCTTGGTATATCAGCACTATGGCAGAAGACTAACATTTCAGTGTGACCCACATGGCACCGGCTGAAATTCTCTACAGTGCATACTCAAGACAATACAACTAATAAATCTAGTGTCTTAAGGGTTGTGTGTTACAAATGAAGACATCAACTTGAGTAGCAAATTTCACTTAGAATTCCTTAGGTTTCAGAGACCCTTTTTAAGAAGAAACCTAGCTTAAAAAACTAATGTGTACTTCCAGAAGGTGCACGTGGGGAAGGGGCTGGAGCACGAATCCTGAGGAGCAGCTCAGGGAGCTGGGGTTGTCCAGCCTGGAGAAACAGAGGCTCAAGGGAGACCTTATCTCTCTCTGCAACCACCTGAAAGGAGGTTGTAGCCAGGTGGGGATCAGTCTCTTCTCCCCAGTAACAAGCAACAGGACAAGAAATGGCCACTTGGGGAGGTTTAGATTGTGTATCAGGAAAAATTTCTGAGAAGGTGGAACAAGTCCAGGGAAGTGGTGGAATCACCATCCCTTGCAGCATTCAAAAAACATGTAGATCTGGCATTTAGGGACATGGGTTAGTGGCAGCATGGCAGTGCTAGGTTAATAGTTGGGACTCAATGGATCTTAGAGGTCTTTTCCAATCTTAACAGTTCCTTGATTCTATGATTCTATATTAGTTTATGAGAAAATACTCCTATGCAGAAAATAACTAACCAGATTTTGGGGAAAAATATTTCAGCCTTGGTGCATTAGAAAAGCATTACAGTTATGAGGGATTACTAGCAACAATAAACTGTAGATATGAAAAGCATACTTCTGAATGGATTCATCATGAATTCTGCACGGAAGGCTTAGGTGTTTAGATGCTGCACAAGTTCAGGAAGTGCCTACAGTAAATTTCAGGAGGGAAATATAATTATTTCTGAAAGTATATCACACTTAATGAAACAAAATGCACTACGTATCATTATTCTCAGAAGCTGGTCCTCCATTTTTGGACTCAGAAGTTTAATAGCAAATAATTCTTCTTACTAATTGTTGCATAACTACAATGTTTATTTGGAAACACAGATCTAACAAACAAGATCTAAGGCACAATACAAACCAAATTCTGGAAAAAAAAAAGTATCTATAAGAACTCCACGTACGCACAGACACAACTATCTATGTGTCAGTGTGCAAACTGCATGCAGCACCCCTACAGCTGTGGAAACAGGACAACCAGCTACTGCATAAGCATGAGCAAAAAAAACCACACCTCATTGGATGAGTGATTGCTATATTTTCTTAGAGGGGTATATTTTAAAATTTAACCCCTGAAAAGGTAATGAAAGCATATCCACAAAAGAAAACAGATAAACAGCTATGTACTCATAATCCATGGAAAAACAGAAGCCAGAAATTTCATTTTTACTCACAACTGTCCTGCTACCCACGTTGTGAACTGCACAAAATAATTCCATTTTGCCTACCAGATGGAGAAACTGATAAGTATCTTTGCAATATGAATTAAACACCTAATAAGCTAAGTGCATAAACAGCAAAGCTCAAAAACTCCACCAAAATGGCAACTAGCTCAGCTCTGACCTCCAGGGCCACAATACTATTTGCAGATCATTCTGCATCAAAGGAAATTATTTTAGCTCTTGGCCTGGTTTAACACTGTCAAAATTACATTATATGCTCAAGGACATTCCTTTCAGCAGGAAGCCCAGGCCAGCTTCAGAGAGCTATGTGAGTTGGCAGTGCTTGACAAAGAATGAAGCAGATAAAACACAGTAGGCCTGGCCTTACCTTAGCAACACGTGGAAAGAGGGAGAAAGATAGGCTACACTTTTTGAAAGAATTTGATGTAGCAGTTCAAGAAATTTGTGTTGATTTGTTAAGATTGTCTTTTCCAGCTGGTAAAAGAACTTCACTTTATTCTGTCTGATTTTACCAGGCTCTTATGTGTTAGCTATCTTTTTGTTTTGCATCAGTGACCTGCAAAAAACCTGACCTGTATTAAGCAATGCAAAAAAAAGACTGAAGAAACAATCTCAGTGTTTGTACCTTTTAAAAAAGAGGCCTGATAAAAGACTGTTTCAGCATTACAAATTATGAGAAGCAGGATTTCTGATAAACACACAGAAATACACAAAGTCAAACACATAAAAGCATTGCAGGAGAAATAATAAAATCCAGTTCTAATAAATGAGTCAAAAAATACACTAGCAGTTCAAATTCTGACTGTTCTTAGTCCTTGCTGCTTTTACCTGGATCACAAACTGGTTGACCAAGAGAAGCACAGTCAGAGGTTAAGCTGAAAACTCACTTCACGAGTGACAACAATTTAAGAAGCCATGAAGTCACAAAATATTTTCTTCTTTTTTAATTGGAAGCTATATATTACAAGAGAAGGAGAAATGAGGGTCTGAAAAAGAGGCACTACTCTTCAGTTTACAGTACTTTTTATTTAGTAGTTATTTGTGCAGTCAGCAATACCATTTTTCAGCAGTTTCTGTCCACATGGGTCAATGAGGCAACAACAGGAAACACAAATGCCACTAAACTGTCAGGAACAACAGGAGGAGCAGCACAAACCATGTATGTCTCCTCACAGATAGAAGGTTGGGAAAAAAAATATGACAGCCTGGTACATTGCTTAATGGTTTCTAAGGTTGAAAGTTCAGGTCAGCCATTTCAGATGCTCCTTCTAGTGCTTCCTGGCCACCCGTTCTCTCTCTACACATGCCTTTGGAAGCATTTACTACAGGAATTTGGCACACTGGTGGTATGAAGATAATAAAAAGGCCAGTCTTGCTCTGGTAGTCAGTCTCAATTGTTTATGAGAACACTTGGGAAAGTTTTTGTTACTTAAATACCATAAAATGAGCCTTGATTTAGGTTCCTGCTATTTCACATGATGCAGAGTAGCATGAACACTGTGGTATGCATCTGATATAACAGCTGCTTAATCAGAACAGCTTGTGCTGAATCAGAAAGAGCTCTGATACCCAAGACACCACAGTCTGTATTCTCCCTGCCTCTCCCCTCTCTTGTTGTCCTCCCCTAGCACCAACACACAGAATGAAACAAGAGTAATATTACAAGGCTTTGAACAAGGACATTTTTGCCAAATTTGGTCCTTTGCATGTATCAGAGTGTCCAAGAGGCCAGAGGAACTAGAAAAGCAGTAGAAAAAAAATCAATTTCATAAGCTGCAATGAATGCTAGGATAAACTATCTTGCACTAATTGACATATTTTCTTTTGTGAAAATTTAATTTCTCATAAGACTGCTTTTCTTTGTCTCTGAACCAACAGCAACAATTTATAAAATTATGCATAAAACATAAAGTAAAATTACTGTTGATAAACAGACAACTTCTTTTTAAAAAGCCTCTGAGTCTGTGCTCCATGGAGAAAAATATTTCAATACCGAAGGGTGTCTTCTCATATAGGAAAGGTTCAGCCCTAAAAAAAAAATCCCTGTGACTATACTTCAAAAGCCAACAGAAAAACTTCACTAGACTTTTGTTCTGCCTTAGAAGGCAACTAAGTGCAGCTTGGACATTAATCAACTGGTTTTACCAAATTAATGCAGAAGTGTTATTCATCTGTAAAAGAAAACGCAAGTCATGGGAACCACTGGTGTCTGAAATAAAAAGTGCAGCCATGAGCCATGTCAAAATGGTTATAGAAGAAAATGAAGGAGAAAGGATGTAAATGAGATACAGAAAATCCTAGAATAATATCCCAGTACAAAGCCTGAAGACAAGGTCCTTCAGATGAAGACAACCACTACAGATAAAAAAGAAAAGAGAGCAGAACCTCAAAACTGAGTACTTTCAGTGTTTTGAAAGACTAACAATTTGTATTCATAACAGATAGTTAGTTAGTAGCACATTTCTTAGGATCTACCAAGGTGCCTCAGCATTGATGCATGATGGAAAGGAAGATTATCAGTTAAGAAATTTACTTCCCTATTACCATTTCAGCTTCATGTAATTTCACCAATGATCTGATTTGGGGCTATATATTACGGTCTAGGAGACATTACATTAATTTCATTTTCAACTCTGGGATAAAAATCAAAGTAATATGAAATGCAATCAAATCATGCGGCACCAAACTTTCTTTATACTTCTCATTTTCAGAATTGACAGCCAAAAAAATAAAAGAAATTCACACATTACTCAAAACTCTCTTTATTAAACTGGAAAAAACCAGCTGTCTAAATACCTGCCTTCAGGTAGAAATCAGAATTTAAATCTAGAGGTCAGACTGACAGTGAAAAATTGGCCCAAGACTCAAAAAAGCCTTCGGGAAGCTGTAGCAGAGTCACCCACACCTTCCTTCACTGAAAATTTCACACCAGGTCCTCTCCATAGCAGAGCAACATAGTAGCACTTATCCTGTTTATTCCCATAAGCCATAAAAAAGTAAGGAGGCCAAGACCTCGTATTAACAGCAAAAGCAGATGAATGACTAGGAACACAATAACGTAGAACAGAGGGCAGCAGTCTCCAACACTCCTGCTACCTACTACTATGGATTTTTTCCTCCAAATGCAAGTTATTACTGAAGGGTTGAAGGGGTAATAAGCAGAGGTGCCACAGGCCTATAGGGACTCAATACTACCATCCTCACTACACATAATTATGTCTTAGGAATGCCTTTTTCCACCAAATAACTTCAGACACTCTATTCAAATACACTTCCATTTCATATTGTGTATTCAGGTTGGCAGCTCCTTTGGACTTTTTTCACAGCATGGACTCCACCTCAATAGATTCTCATGGACAACTACTTCTTTTTGCCCAGCCTTACAAAATCGTTTTTCCTCCAACTGTGATCATTCAAAGTTCAAGTTGCTTATATGAAAAGGAAACCAATTCTCAGAAAGAACCATTCCACTTCTTTCCAATAGGTTGACATTTCTCCCAATACTAGGAGGGTGAAAAGAAATCGTGTGACAACTTTACAAACTGCAACACAAGCACCTCTATGCACTACACTTCAGTAACAAGAGACCAGGAAGGAAGCCTGAAGCCAAACATATATTCTCAGAGCAGTTCAAATCACATAAACACAGCCCATAGTTCACTGTCTGGTTAGGCCTAACATTTAGATATACACATCTACCTGCTGAAAAAAATCAGATGCAGTTTTATTTGGTTTCAAGCTAACCTACATTATTAAAATATAAGATTTTTCATCAATCTGCTTTTCAAAAAATGTAAGATTCTCAATGTAATCTCTCCCACTACTGTTATTTGAATTCTTCATTTATACCATTTAAATCTTAACACATGCTTCTACATAGTGACAGCATAAACCTGAATTTTCAAATCCAAATGGCAGAAAAAGAGAGAAGCTAAGGATGTCATATTGATAGTTTGTGCTAGGCCTCTCAGTGTGCTCTAAATTCAATTTACAGCTTTTGCAAATAGCCACAATGGCTAACCACAGGAGAGGTCTACAGTTTCTATGAATCATCCTTTTTTTAATACTTGTTAGGTTCCAGTCCTATATTCTTAATTGCCAAGACATTTCCAGTAAAGACAGTAATAGCCACATTCAATCTGTCAAGTCTTCTGTCAGCAAAAAATAAAGCTACATTTCATCACACCCTGTGTGATGATTGAAGTTTCTGGACACTCAAAGGACTTATGTCAACCCTATCTGAATGATGAATACTGCCAGAAATTCTTAACATAACTGTATTCATCAGCTGTAGTTTCACACATGGACAAACTGCAGCAACCCCTCTAACACCTCTTCCATCTTTCCTTTCTGTCTAATTCTTTGTAGAAAAGAAAAATTTTTTTCTGTACCTTGCACTATTTTATCATCTGTTCAGTTTTGCTTAATATATTTGCAAGTCACAACACATACTGGGGTTGATTAATAACAAGTAATAATATGGACCAGTCAGCGAAGTGAACACGTTCCCAAACATACACATCTGCCATTCTTTCCACTGAAGCACTGACTTGAGATTCCTCCTTCTGCCCATACACTCTCTTTCATGAACTCAGACAATTATCTTTAGGACATCCACTCCACTGTCAAATCTGGTTGAGCAAATTAATGAGTTCAAAAATTATCACAGGTGATGTCAGAAGACTGTGTACCAGGACAATGACATGCGATAACAACAACAACAAAAATAATTTAGGGTGGTATTTGGAGGTAGGATGTTGCACAATCAAGAAGCACAGAACTGCAATATTATTAAAAGCCAGACAGCTTGAACATATGTACTCAATGACTTGAGATTAGGAATCACAAGTGCAAATTATTTAGCTGAAAAATTTAGAACAACTAATCAAAGGTAATATTAAACAGTAGAAAACTGAGCAAATATCGTGTTCCCTTTCATGGGTTATATCTCTTTGACTACACAAAGCAAGAAGTTAGTAGTTTGAAACTCACCTGATTCATTTGACTTTAAGGCCTCTTTGATTTGCTGTTTAATTTTCATTGCTTCTTCAGCAGTCAAGTCTCCTTTCTTCAGTGTTACCACTTGAGGCTGCTCATCTTCCTTGTCACTGCCATTGTCACTATCATCATCTGCAAGGGGAAGCTGCTCTCTCTAGGAAAGGGAAATAAAAGCAATTCTGATCACCACTCCACATCACAACCGCTAAGGGTGGCCCTGTTCTCTTTGGCCTCACTTTTGCAGAAAGGTTAGTGGGGAGACTCTCGTGCCAGGCCCTCCCAACTCACGTTGTCCAAATGGCACTCCAATTCCATCACTGAGACATAGCATCCCATTGAAAAAAAGCAGCATGGCAGCATGGGCTCCTTCAATTAAAGACCAAAGGAACTTGGAAGGTAAGAAATGCCTTTTGTTCATTATCATCCCTGTACAAGCACTGTCTGCCACACAACACTAAGGAAATCTTAAATGCAGGGGTCCCTTTGAACCTTCTGAGCTGTGCTCCAAACAGCACAAAGGGAAATGTGGGACCATGGTGGCTGGGCTATCAAAGCTGCCTATGCAAGTCACTGCAAGCAGCACTGACACAAGGAAGATCATGCTCCTGTTTCCATTCTCTCAAACTTGTGCTCTGAGACAGAATCATTTGGGATAAAATTTTATAAAAACAAACTTTCTGTCTTGGAAACCTCAGTGCAACAAACCTAAAGTTTGGCAATATAAGAGGAAATGAAAACTTCATTTTATAAGGAAGAATAGACAGTATTACCGTAACCTACTGAATTTACTAAGAGACAGACAAAACACAATCTTTCTAGTGAAGTGAAACAGTTTGTAGTAAATTTATTAAAGGCATACTTTTTATCTGATATTCTAGCTCATAATTAACCTTTTTTAATAAATCATTGTGACTATTACTTTACTGATCAGCCTGGAGAGGTTAGGTGATAAGGGCCTCTTCAGTTCAAGATCCAAAATATACTAGAGTTGAAGCTTAAAAGGCAATACAGGTAAATGGAATCAGTGGTGAAAGTCAATACGCTGACTCCTTGTAATAAAAGCTATTTTCAAAAGCAACTTGTACATCCACTGTGGCACAAACACAATTCAAATCCAGGCCATGACAATGGGCCACTGGGAAGGGGGCTTTTCTCACTAGGTTAGTTTTGGCTACATACAGCTCAGGGTGGGATCATCCAAACATTTGTGCAAGTACAACTAGGTAAAAACAGAACTCCACAAACAGCACTTCCATAGCTTAAGTTTAAATTTCTTTAGTCATCAAAGAAAAACAACTTTACATGTGCTATACTACCAGAATGATGGGCTAATTTCTTAAGGCATCCTGTAAAATCCAGGAGGGAAACACATGCAAAAAGCACCTTGGAAACAGAAGAAAAATGTGCCTCAGAAAGGTTGCCTTTTAACAAGCTGGGTCAAACTCTGTTGCCCCTACCATGCCTTCCTGGCCATCACACCACAGTTTGTGACCATTAACCTATGTTTGGGCTGAAAAGGAAATTAAAGATCATCCAGTTCCAACACCCTGCCATGGGTAGGGATACCTTCCACTAGACCAGACTGATCAAAGCCCCATCCAGCCCGGCCTTAAGCACTTCCGGGGATGGGGTATCCAGAGCTTGTCTGGGCAACCTGTTCCACTGTCTCACCCTCCTCACAGTGAAGAATCTTCCCCGTATATCTAATCTAAACCTCCCCTCTTTCAGTTTGAACTCA